>NW_016107537.1:952197-987289 GCF_001604975.1 Cebus imitator
TCTCATGCTCTCACCCAGGCTGGAGTGCAATGGCACAATCTCGGCTCACTGCCAACCTACCCCTCCCAGGTTCAAGCAATTCTCCTGCCTCAGCCTCCCAAGTAGCTGGAATTACAGGCACCCACCACCACATCCAGCTAATTTTTTGTATTTTTAGTAGAAATGGGGTTTCATCATGTTGGCTAGGCTGGTTTTGAACTCCTGACCTCAGGTGATTTACCCACCTCGGCCTCCCAAAGAACTGGTACTACATGCATAAGCCACCATGCCCAGCTGATTTTAGATATATCTCTCTTAAAAACAGCATGGGTTCTGTTTGCTTTCCTTATTCAGCTTTATAATATAAATCATTTACATCAAACATCTAAAACACCATGGATTTTAAAACACAGCCATATTTTATGTATGAATTAAAAGGAGAAACACCACCTAAGGTCCTGAGACACAACACCTTAACAACATCTCTGTGGTGTGTATAAACCAATCACACCAGTTTCTCTGTTCTTCAATATTTCTTTCATCAGTTCTAAGAGACATGTCAATTTCTCTGGTTTTACATTCCCAGAAGCAAAGAAAAAGCACACAGTTTCTTCAAGTCATGAAGAGCTTCTTTTTTGTAGCTCTTGATGTTTGCAAGAAAGAATGGCATTGCTTCGCTAATATTAAATTTTCATTCTGCCACTCTGTTTCTATGACAAGCCAGAGGGCATCTTTTTGAAGACATTTTCAACAGCAATTAAACACAAAACATGCAATGACAATGACATGCAAAACTCAACCGATGACCAAATGAAGAGTTCTGACCAAGTTGACACAAGCTGACTGACAGAGCTTGTAATACACACAGCTTGGCATATGCCTCCCCATTTCAGAGATGTAAAAATATGAATAAATGTTTGCCTTTAAATCAATGAAATAGAGCATTTGGACTGAAAATCAACCACTGTTACAGTGTTTTCTATTCGTTATTCTCATTCTGTTTCTTCTCCTCCTTTTTGCCTTCTTTTGGTTTGAATATTTTCTATCATTCATTTTTCTTCCACTAGTTTGAAACTTATGCATTTATTTTATCTTCTTTTAGCACTTACCTAAAATTACTCTGTAATCCATAAATCCTTAATTTATTTAAAAACCTAATGTTAAAGAGTAGCTGTATTTTCCTCCAATATAATTTAAGGCCCACAGAGCACCTTCACTTACCTCAATCCTCTCCCAACTTACATGCTTTTAATGCCACATACGTTAATTCCATATACTTTAAAACCCTCTAAAATAAGATTATTTTATAGCATGAGTGTTCATTTACATTTGTGTATAGATTTAGAACTTTCTTTGCTATTCATTTCTTCTTCTACTTATGACCTCCCCTCTGGGATCATTTTCCTTCTATTTGAAGTACATATTTTAGAACTACATTGTTCAATACAGTAGCCACTAGCTATATGTAGCTATTGAAGTTCAAAGTAAGTAAAATTGAGTAATATTAAAAAAAATCAGTTCCTCCATCTCACTGGCCACATTTCAAGTGCTCAGCAGCCACATGTGAATAATGACTACTGTACAGCAAATTAATAGAACATTTCCATCATTGCCAAGAGCTCTATTGATAGTGTTCATCCAGAGTTTCTGTTCTTGGGCCAAACTGAGGGTTGGGCTGCTATGACTTGTGGCCCAATAACGAGAAGCAGCTGAACTGAGGAGGAAGTAAGTTTTTATTTCTCCAACCAGTTACAGGGAGAAGGTCTAGAAATTATTGCCATGCCTACAAAAAATTATAAAATTTTCCAGAGCTTATGTATCTTCTAAGCTATATGTCTACGTGTAAGTGTGCATTCATCTAAAGACATAAGTGATTAACTTCTTTTAAGCTATAACTAAGGACTGAGTTCTGAAGACCTTCCTCTGGAGCCTCAGTAAATGTACTTCATCTAAATAGATACAAGTGCTTGGGTGATTGCCCTTATCTTGTCCCCTGCTAAATCATAGAGGCTTAGGGAGTTCCTTCAGGCCTCCAATAAACTTGTTTGTGGAGTCCTAGTGAGTTTCTTCAGACCCACAATAAAACTTGCTTAATCCTAAATGGATCCTGATAAGAATTCTTTCTTTATTTTGTCATGCTTTTAGGAAAGACCTAGGGAAAACTCTTGATAGGCTTTTGTTACATTCCAGACTTTGTATAAGGACATTGGCTTTTAAATATTTAACTTAACCACTCAGTCAGTACTGAAACAGTTGTTATGGAGGTCTGCATTAGTGAGACCTGGCCTGCCACATTTCCTTTTCTTAAGATCTTATGGTAGTGGACACCTTTGTGAAAGAAAAATATATCTTGAGACCCCAAAATCACTAAGCCAAAGAAAACAGTCAAGCTGGGAAGTGCACCAGGCAAACATGTCTCCCATTGCATTCCTAAATAACAGCTACAAGGGAAAAAAAGCTGCATATCTCCCTCACAATATTGCCCACGAGGAAATTCCTTGTGGGCCCCCCAGATCTTTATCCTAAAAGAGTTCTATTGAATTTCACTCCGACAATGTAAATTGATAGCTTGTCTTCCCAGGTACAGGACAAGGGACAGGACTCAAAGTCATCCCTCTTTGCACCTGAGACAAATGCATATCTGATTGCTTCCTCCACCCTATGTTTGCTTTATCTTACATAAAAATACAGATTCATTGAGCTAAATTAATGCATAAGTGACTATTCCTCTACCCGCCTCTCACATGTAAACTACTGACCAAAGACTCAAAAGAAGGCAACCATTTGCCTCTTATCTACCCACACCTTACAAAAATTGATTCCACTTTCCTCAGTATCTGCCCTTTCCCCCTTAAGTATTAAAGCCCTCAAAATCATTTTTGGAGAAAGGCACCGACCTGCCTCCTGGACGTGCACCCTTCACCTTAGGAAAATAAATTTCTAAATTGATTTAGGTATTTGTTGGTTTACACCTTCTATTTGTGTTTGGTCAAAAATATCCTTATTTCATTTGCATTCTTAAATTGCCGAGTTCATTGTTACCTGAAAGAAGCTTCAGTTTGTTCTCTGCCAAAGTTACTTTTACAAGTCACACTGTCCTGCCATTCACCTCAAGGAATATCTAGTCTCTGTCAAAAGGCAATCTAAGAAGCTCAAGTGGAATTTTCATTTTTTTTCCTAGAGAAATAGTATTGTCAATGGGGTAGAGATAAGCAAAATGCTGATATTACAGCTGGGAATAGTAAATGAACTGAGTTTTTGTGAGTAAGAATGGGAAGCCAATCATCATAAATTACATTATTTCTGTTGGAAAATGCATCTTGAGTTCCAAACTCACTCACAAATGAGTTTTTGGAAACTTAAGGGAGCCCCTGGCCTTAGTCCTCTAAGAAGGACCCACAAACACAGCAGATAGACAGGAAGAAACTATTATTAGTTTGGTGCAAAAGTAATTGTGGTTTTTGGCTATTACATACAGGCAATCCACCTGCCTCAGCCTCCCAAAGTGCTAGGATTACAGGTGTTAGCCAGCCTGCCCAGGCTGTTGTATTTTTTTTTAATCTTAGAATGGAATGTATATACACTGTAACAAAAGAATCTCACTGTATTAAAAATGTATAAAATAACCTCACCAAAGGGAATGAGTGAGAAAGCTGCTGACCTAAAGTAACTTTGGATGTGAGGGAAGTCTATAAGACTAAAGGCAAAAGGTGTTGTACGTAAGCACTGTACTCTGTTGGTAAGTTGTTTCCCACTGATTCAATTTACAGTGTTGAAACTATTATACATGTATACTGGAATGGAACAACTGAGCCAATAGATAGTGGGTTGTAGGAGCCAGGTTTCTCACTGTTAGAGTAAGAGTTTACAGACAAGCACACGGGGAAAAGCTAGAAGGATTTGTGTGATAATGAATTAGAACTGGAGACATCAGTATAAACTCATGTTTAGTTTAATATAGAGACAGATGGTTACATATATAAATATTTGTAGCTATATCTCTATACTGTTTGATATATACACATATATTTCCCTGATCAATCAACTGAGAGAGCCTGGAAGCAATGACACCTCAGTAACAATGAGCATATCTAGGGCCAAGGTCTCAATTTCCAGTATCATTCTCCAATAAAAGTAACCAGGGGCCTTAGAGAAATGGCTGATTTTAGGGATGGCGAAGAAAAGATACAAGATGAGCCAAAAGCATTCTGTAGTGATAGAAAATAAGACAGTACTTTAAAAAAGGCGATAACAGGATATGTCAAAGGAACACCAGAAGCCAACAGAAAGAGCTACCAATTGCCAAAGCTGGAACAATTTTCTGAAAATAAAACATACATGTAGCATTGTATTATAACCTAAATTATTTTTTTTAAATCCATACTGATTTTTAAAAAAAGGTTAAATAAGTAAACGGGGAGAAGAGGCAGATCTTCCTGCAGAATAATTAAGCAAATTCTCAGGACTTTATATGCTAAGATTCTGAATTAGCACGTCCA
This sequence comes from Cebus imitator, assembly GCF_001604975.1. Taxonomy (NCBI): domain Eukaryota; kingdom Metazoa; phylum Chordata; class Mammalia; order Primates; family Cebidae; genus Cebus; species Cebus imitator. Next base: position 956,676 of record NW_016107537.1, read on the forward strand.
ACGTTATTCCCAAAAATCTGCACTTTTACAAAACTTGTCAAGTGATTCTGGTGTAGGTGGTTTCCGATCATACTCTGAGAGATATCATCTCTTCCTAGTTTGTCTTATTTGAAAACGCTGTCAAGTACATGACACAGCTGAGAGCTATTTGGGGTCATTGGGCTCCAGTTATCTGCACTAAAAGTGTGACTCTAGCCATCAATACAGCCTGTGATGAGAATCCTACCATGATAAAGAAAAAATACGACAGGACCCTGGACATGGAGAAGAACAGCATCAGTGAAGAATCCAACACTTAAATACAACACTGCTAACTCATTTATTCACTCATTCATTCATTTTATTCATTCATTCATTTAAGGACTTGTTTGCTTGAGGTACTGTCTAGATACTGGAACTAAAAATGGTGAGCAAGATATCCCTACCCTTGAGGAAATGGTAGTCCAGTCAGAAATACAGATGTCAATCCAAGTTTCACACAAGCACATGTACAAAAACCCCTAGGACAAATGCTATGAAGGAGAGGTGCCCAGCACTCAAGGGCTTTCACTGGGGATGGAAGTGACTCTTGAACTGAGATTTAGGTAATTAACTAGCTCAAAGGTGGGAAGAGTCACTTTCTCCTCTCATTTGAGGGCATAATCAGTTTTGGTTACTAATGTTAGAACAAGCAAAAAAGAAAAAAGGTAGAGCAATTAGGACCTTTTGGGGAAGGCTGTGTCTCTGTGCCTGGAAGCCTAATTTCTCTCAGACACCTTATCTGTGCACCTTTTCAGTCATGCTCTCCTTCCACGAGAGGAAAAGCGTCACTGCCCCAGAGGCACAGGGAGCTCAAGACACAATCTTTCTTTCCTGCCCCCATTCTCTGGCATACACAAAGCCAATTTCCAGTCATGACAAATAAAACAAATTATTCATAACAGGCTATTTTCAAGATAAAGCTTTGGACATGCCCAGAGCATTCCATCATTCTGAACTCCTTCCCTGGAAATTTAAGAAGTAAAGTTGACTACTGGTCCTAAAGAGCCCAGAGCACTGCTTGGACCTTGTTTGCTCTCTCATACAGTAGCCTTCCTCATCCCCATCTTTATACCATTTTTACCAGAAAAGAATAGCCCAAAAAGTAAAGTTTTGTTTTTGTTTTCTCAAGGCAGCATCAAGTGGTGCAATCAAGGCTCACTGCAGCCTTGACCTCACATGTTCAAGCTATCTGTCCACCTCAGCTTCTTGAGTAGGTACTGACTACTGTGATGGTGCTGCTGACGATAGTGATGGTGATGCTAACGATGATAATGAAGATGATAATGACGATGATGATGATCATGGTGATAGTGATGGTGACGGCGATGATGATGACGGTGATGATGACAATGAAGATTTCTTGTCCACAGAGATTCTGGCTCACTTGGTTTGCCGTAAGGTCAGGCATCAGTACTATTTTAAAGCTTCCCAGATGACTCCAATGTACAATCTGGATTGACAACCACTGTCCTAGTCCAGCAGACCTCAAACTCTTTGATCTCAGGACCCCTTTATACTCTTAAAAATTACTGAGAACAGCAAACAAGTTTGTCTTAAACACAAAAACATATACATACCCCTTTCATTAGCCATGAGATTCATGACATATTCACTTTATGTACCCCCTAAAAAACTCCACTGGACACTAGTTAAAAAAAAAAAAGGAGAGGGCAGCCTGGCCAACAAGACAAAACCCCGTCTCTACTAGAAATGCAAAAACTAGTGAGGCATGATGGTGTGCACCTGTAATCAGCTATTCAGGAGGCTGGGGCATGAGAATTGATTGAACCCTGGAGGCGCAGGTTGCAGCGAGCCAAGATTGCACCACTGCACATGAGCATGGGTGACGGGGCAAGACTGTCTCAAAAAAAAAAATGAGAGGGAAAAAAAAGTAATGTCTTGTACTGTTATGAAAATTGTTTTGGCTTCATGGACTTCCTGATGCTACCTTAGACTAGTTTTCCACACCTCAGTATTGCTTTCTGTGCGCCTCTACCTCCAACACTGCATACACACCCACAGACTGTCAGTCTCCCTCCCTGGCATCTCTGCCACACCTAGAGGAGGAGTCATACCATTGGATTTCAGGCAATACAAGACAATCAAATCCCACATAGCCTGATACTAAATGATCATTAAAAAAGGGCCAGACCAAAAGTTGCCACAGCTCTTGCTGCTTAAAATGAAACATTATAGATTTGCAAGATAAATTAATAGAATAAACAAGACTGCAAAATCTGCATTGGCAAATGAACCCTCAGGCCTTTTGAAAACAGAGGAGTTGCTGAGCAAAACTAATTGCTTGACCCATCACACATCACCTTGACAACTGACAATGACAAGGCACACTTGGCTGATCTAGCTGAGTATCGACTGTCCAAGCTGGTGGCCATTGGGAGGGATTAGTTCCACATACAAGTTCACTTTCCCACAAAATGTTATATTTCAAAATATAAATTGGTTTCCAACATTAAAATCAGGACATTTCACATAAATGCCTGGATTTCTGGCTTTTTGAAACAGAAGAAAATCTGGCAATGCTCATGCTTTGTTTCCTCAGTGGGATGAAGCAGAGTGTAAGTGCTGCCTTCAGATGGCACTTGGGTCTCCTTTCTTACTGCAGCCTGCTTCTCTCACCCGCGTTATATTTACTATTATATATGCATGAAGATAACATTATCACTTTTGCTTAAGAAAATCATGGATCTTAAAGGCCTCTCCTTTTCTTTAAGCCATATCAGTAAGGTTAGACTCATTTCATTTATTTAGAGGTCAGTGTTACTATAACCTCTACTATACAGAACTTACTCTGGGATCTGAAAAGCCATGAAGCCAGGAAGCCAAGAGAGTAGGCACAATGTCCATGAAATTTCTTCGAATAAAGGCATTGCACTTGGCTAATTCTATTTTATACACAACTCTAAAATGTCTTATCAGATTTTCCAGGCCAAAGAGGAAAATAATTAGACACAGAAAAAAAAATCTCAGCTTGCAAACATAAGAAGGAATCCCCCACATCACCCCACATCTCCCTCCCCCAAAACACCATAACTCAATGCAAGGAATTTTTAAAAATCAAGATTAAAGCCCAAATGTTCCTCTAAGACAAGGAACAAAGCAAGGATGTCTGCTTTCACCAGTGTTATTTGACATAGAAGTTCTAGCCACTGCAATAAGTCAAGAAAAAAGAAAAGACATATAGATTGAAAAGAAAGAAATAAAACTGTATCTGTTTGCAGACAGCATGATTGACCACATAGAAAAATCTCAAGGAATCTACAAGAAAAATGTAAAAATCTCCTAGAACTAATAAGTGAGTTCAATAATGTTACAAGATACAGGAACAAAGATTGGCACGCAAAAATTCATTGCTTTTCTATACACTGAAAATGAACTAGTGGAATAAAAAACACAAAATCATTTACAATTGTTCCCAAGAAAGTGAAACACTTAAACATAAATTCAACAAAACATATACAGAATTTTGGGGATGAAAATTTTTAAAAACTAATGACACAAATTAAAGAAGACCTAAATGTTTGGAGAGAGATGCTGTGTTCATAGATTAAAAGAATCAACTGAGTAAAGACATCAGTTCTTTTTAAATTAATGTGTAGGCATAATGCGATTCTTACCAAAATCTTCATAAGGCTTTGTGTAGACATAGACAAAGTTATTTTAAAATTTATATGGAAAGGTCCTAGAATATCCAAAAATTTTTTGAAAAAGAATAAAGTAGGAAAAACACTTTTCCTAATGCTAAGGCTTACTGTATGGCTGCAATAATCAAGACAACATGGCATTGGTGGAGGAACTGATGCATTTTTTTAAAAGTAACAGGATAAAGAGCCCAGAAATAGACCCACACAAATATGTCCAATTAATTTCTGACAAAGGAGCAAAGGCAATTCAATGGAGGAAGGACACCCTTTTCAATAAAAGGGAAATGGAGCAATTAAACAAACCTATGTAGTTTTAAAAAATGACCCTAAACCTAAACATCAACCTATATACAAACGTTAATTAACAATGGATCATGGACTCTAGTGTAAAACATGAAACTCTAAACTTCTAGAAAAAAAATTGGAGAAAATCTTTGGTACCTATGACTAGGCATAGCTCTTAGACTTAACACTAAAAGTGTGATCTATAAGAGGAAAAATTAATCATTTGGACCTTATGAAAATCAAAATATTTGCTCTCCAAATGACCCTGTTAAGAGGATGAAAAATAAATTACAGACTGAGATTTGTAAATCACACATCTGAAAATGGACTTGTGTCTAAAATATATAAAGAACTCTCAAAACTCAACATTAAAAAAATCTAATTAGAAAATGCATAAACATTTTATCAAAGGGGGCATATAGATAGGAAATAAAGCACTTGAAAAGATGCCCAGCCTCACTAGCATTAGAAATATGCAAATTGAAACCACAATAATGTATCACTACATACATATAAGTTTGGCTAAAATGAAAAAATAGTGATAACACCAACTGTTAGTGAAGATGCAGAGAAACACTCATACATTTCTGGTAGAAATGTAAAATGGCATAGCCACTGGAGAAAATTATTTGACATTTCCTTTTAAAACTAAAAATCAATCTACCACACAACCCAGCAATTTTATTATTGGGCATATATCCCTGAGAAATGAAGATTTATTATCACAAAAAATTATGTACACAAATGTTTTATGGTTACTTTATTCAAAATAGCCAAAACTTGGAAACTATCCAAATGTTCTTCATTGGGCAAAGGATTAAACAAACTGTGATACATTTATACCATGGAATACTACTCAGCAGTAATAAGGAAAGAATTACAGCTGCACACAAGTCGAATCAAATTCAAGGAAATTGTGCTGAATGAAAATCTAAAAAGCCAATCTCAAAAAGACACATACTTCATGATTCCATTTGTATAACATTAATTAACATAATTATACAGATGGAGAACAGAATAGTGGTTGCCAGGAATCAGAGAGTGAAAACAGCAGGGTGGGCTGAGGGTTTGGGGATGAAGAGGGTACAGCTGTAAAGTATAGCAACAGAGAGTCTTGCAGTGAGGGCACAGTTAAGTATTGTGATTGTGATGGCTACACCAAGCTACACACATAATAAAATTTCATAGAGCTACACACACGCACACAAATGAGTGGAAGTATAACTGGCAAAATCTGAGTAAGCTATGTGGACAGTGTTGATGTCAAGTTCCCAGTTTTGATAGTGTATTATAATGCAAGATGTTAACGTTGGAAGAAGCTGGGTGAAGGAGCACTCAGGAACTCTCTGGACATTTCTTGGTACTTTCCTGTGAATCCATAATTATTGCCAAATAGATATTTTCTAAAGCTTAAATCATTTTAACTTTAAAATGTCCCTGTTACTGCTGAAACTCACATCTCAATACACTGATCAAGAACAGCACTAGTGTTCCCCGGCCTCCAGGAATTCACAATCCCTACTGACTTCTTTGAAACCTTGGCCAAGTCACTTCTCTTCTCTGGTTCTCGATTTTTCATCTTCAAAATGAAGATTGAATGACTATTAAAATCTCTTGCAATTCTTAAGATGAAGGGCCCCAAAGGAACCGAAGAGGATGCTATGTAATGTAAATATGGGTTTTTACTCCATCAACCAGCCAAGACAGAAGACAAACACCAAGACATGGCAACCAAGGAGGCCGTGTGTAAACAAAGACCATTAGACATATGCTCTGGGCTTTGCAGCCCAAATGGTGTGGCCAGTTGGTGGGGTATGAAGAAAACGGGGGCTTCCCAGACCATGTTGAGTGGAGATAAGCAGGGAGGAATGAGGAGGACATGGGGGCAGTGCCAGTCTCAGACCAAGGCGGCCACACCCACATGTGGTTATGAAAGACTGACAGCCCTGCAAGCTGAATGCCACCCTGCCCTCGCCAGTCCCCACCAGCCAGTAAAACTTGGGAATGGTCTTAACTGCCCTCAGCTGAGGCCCAGGCACTGGCATACTCATCTAGTACTACGGCTTCAAACCACCTAGTAACTAATGCCTTCCACACATTTGCCTCTTTAGTCCTTACCTCTCATGTGGAATTGAGGCTTATCTAACTGCCAACTTGACATTGTCACTTAGCATCTCTTCTTCAAATGGCCAAAGCCAAACTTTTGCCTCTCTACTCTCTCTCTACTCTCTTCTAGTTAGTTTTCCTTCTCGGGAGCCAGCCATCTTTCCACAATCAATTAACCAGTACTGTTGGCCCCACCTCCAAGACACATTCCAAATCTGTTCACTTCCCTCCTTGCCTTCCTCTGCTACCACCCAGCTCCAAGCCACCATCTCTTCTTCTGTGGACCTCACTGAGTCATCTGCCTTAACCCTGCCCAGAATAAAATGGCCCTTCTACAATGTCAGTTAGATCTTGTCATTCCCCAACCTAAACCTTTAATGGCCCCTGTCTTAGTTAAGATAAAATTCCTCACCCTGGTTGACAAGGTCCCATCTCAGTCTTGCACTCACCCTGCCACATGCACAGGGCTGCCTCAGGTTCCTGCTTAGATTTCTCTGACATCTCAGGGCCTTTGCACATGCTACAGCCTCTACCCGGCTCCTCCCCAGGTCTTTTCATGCCTAGCTGCTTCCCATCAGCACCTCTCAGAGATCTTCTCTCCCCACCTCTCCAGGTTCCACACCTGCCACCCTCCCCCAATCACATAACAGTTTCTTCACAAAGTGAGTTACCATCCCAGCATTTTCCTAACTTATTTTTGGGACTGGTCTGTTGCCTGTCTCCACCATGAGAACATAAGCTGCATGTGAGAAGGAGCCTTGTCTATCTTGTCACCCCAATGGCTGTGACATAACCTGATACACATTAGATGCTCAGTAATATGTGTTTGATGAATGAAGTGCTGGAAGCACCACTGTGTTTCCCTAGCTGTGTAAATATGTCTGTCATGGTTTCCTAAGAACCTATAGCTCTCCCACCACGACTGCTGTTCTACGGTCCTGATTTGCTAGACTGGAATCCTAACCTCCACCCTTACCTTTAGTCTCCTCCCCCTGGAGGCTAAATCCTAGTCCTTAAACCCCCACCAAATGGCTAAGACCCAGCTTCCAACCAGACAGGCCTATGCTGAGACCTCAGCACCACCCTTCTGTGGTCTCATCCTTATCTCAACCTTCAGGGCCCAGCTTAAATGTCTCTTCTCCAAGGAAGGCTATCCTCCTTCTGCCCCTCAGTGCCCTCCACAGCCACCTCTATGCCTCCATCCCTGCCTCCCCAACCCTGCAGAGAAGAAGAAGTTGCTAATCTGCTGTGTCGACATCTGCTGGGGTGCCCTGGGCCGGGGAGCAGGCTGGTGGTGTGCTGACAGCCCGTGGCTGTGCCCACGCCCATGCTCACTTCCTGAGCCCTGGTGGAGTAGGCGCCCTTTCCCTTATTGCAGCACTCAGAGGAAGGATGTGCTTCTTAGACAGATCTGGCCAACCTCTCCTTTGTGAGACAGGGCCCAGCCATCCTCCTGCCCTCTTTCTCCCTCCTGCCCCCGAGTAGTAAAGGCACCTGGTCTGGTCAGAGCCTTCCAGAAGGAGACCCAACCATCCACCACACTTTCCCAGTTCCAACCGTCATCCACATGGCTGGCTGCGCAGGTAAATGCAGTCTATTTCACATACTCAACCATCTAGTATCGGATGGGAGGACACTAGAGTGACACTGTTCTCCAGCCTTCAGCCCGACCATGGGCCCCACCCAACCCAGATACCAGAGAGGCCCTGTACTAGGATACTATTGGATGCTTGTCCAATCATGTACAAAGTTAGCCCTTTGTTATATGGAGTTGACTATGTACAGCTTCCTCTACGGGGAACACAAGAGGGAAGAAGAGGTGCGTAGTACGATTTTACCTGCAAATCCTCTGCTGAGCACCTTGCACTACATTCAGTGAGTAGTACATGGTAGGTGCTTGATAACGATTGATTGATGGATTTAATACAGGTAGAGAGTACAACACAATCTAAGATCCCAGGGGTGGGGAGACCACACTCTTGGTTAGAGACAGTGGACTGTGTGGCTGGGAGAGTCCCACACAGCACTCTAGTGACAGTGCAGAAAGTCACTGTGGGAAACCTAGAGGTTTCTAGAGGTTGCTATTTCATCATAGCACCATGCAGGCCAGCCCTTCCTGCTCCACTGACTGCCGGGAAAAGCTTTCTCTTTTCCTCCTAGCCAGGCAGCTCTTGAAGTGCGCCACTGTCTCACCTCCACCCAGGCGCCGAGGCGTGGAGGATACTTGCTGGCTGCTTGTCTGCCGACTCATCCCTTCGTCTCACTTGGGAAACCTGCCACCAACTGGCCTCTTTCCAAGCATCAGCTTCCTCATTTTCTTAATCCCTTACGTGTGATCACACCTCTACACAGTGGCTTGCCTCAAGGCCAAATTCCAATATGAATAAAAATGATTCTTTTGTCATTTTCCAATCTTCATTTTAAAATATTATTTTGTAATTCTTTTTAGGAAGATCACCTCAATGAAGACTACTTTTACCTAAGAAATGTTAAAATGTAAAGACAACGCTGTAATCTAGGGATTCCTGTCAAAATGGCTAGCAGACACAAGTCAGACAACAGGCTAAAAATGTGTGAAGAGTGGGTGCCTTTGAAAGGTGGAGCTGGTGATGATTTTCTTCCATTTTTCCATGCTTTCCAATTCTCTACAAATGGTTTATATTACTTTGATAACCAGGACCTCTGATAACCTGCCCCCACCAAGTAAAGACTTAGCTGGGAGAGTCAGCTTAATGGGAGGTGAAAGGAACCAGGCAATACACCGTTCCCACAGCCAACTGTCGGGTACACAGACCACATCTCTGGATGTGGGAGGAAAGAGAAAGAAGAGAGAAACTCCAAGATCCAAGAGATCCAACAAGAAGGCTGGAGTCTGAGGACCCAGAAGCTGAATGGCACAGTTACCATTATTGTGCTGAGGTTCTGTGGCCTCTGGGCCTCTTGACAACCGGGCAAAGACCCACAGAAAACTATCTCCAGACCCTACCTGGGGGAGGGGAAAGTGCTTAAGACCATTTACAGGACAGCCACCTGGGCCTCCAGTGGCTTACAGTTCCTTCATCCAGACGGTCTTCGATTAGCACATGCCAGGTGCTAAGCTGGATACTGAAGATACAACGGGGAACCCATCCACCACGGCTCTGTTCTTGTGATATTCACATCTAGGGAAAGCCAGCAAAGGGGAGAAATAGAAGAGACCATGTTAGGCAGAGAAAATACCCAAGGGCAAGGGAGAAGCCAGCCTATTCTGAGCACACACATTGGTTCCATCTGGCTAGGCCTCAGTGCCAGGTTGGACTGGAGGTGGAGCTGGGGAGCTGTCACAGAGCATTCTGGACACACAAGTCAGAGTCCCTCTAGGTCAGGGTCCTTAGGCATGGCAGCATTGCTTCAAGTTTTTCCTTTTGTGATGTTTCCATTCATGGCAATGTGGAAGATGGGTCCTGGCAGAGAAGGGCTGGGCTGGGAGACCAGTTAGGAGACTGAGCTGTGAGCCAAGGAAAATGAGGACTACCTGAACCCCAGGGCAGGTGCAGGGCCCAGAGAGAAGCTTCCTGAGGTTTTAAGTAGGTAGAATCAAAGCAGCTGGTATAGATCTTTTCTTACATATAAGCTGGAAAATGGCATCTGCTCCAGGACAAAAGAGTAGGCAGAAAACAAAACAAGATGGAAATGGAATTAGAACAAACCTGTGAGGAATGTGAAGTTGGGAGGAGAGAGTCCAACACTGACTGCAATCATAAAAATGTAAAACAAACAGAAATTCGTTAGATGTGCTTACTTTGAAAGAATTAACTGTCATATTAAGTTCACTAATGCTCTGGCTTGAATGTGTCCTAAATTCATCTGATGTGTTGGAAATTGAATCCCCAATGCAACAGTGTTAAGAGATGGGACCTTTAAAAGGTGATTAGGTCATGAGGGTCCTGCCCTCATAAATGGATTAATACTGTTATCATGGGAGTAGGTTCCTGACAAAAGGATGACCTCTGCCGCCTCCTCCAGCCCTCTTGTGCATGCTCTTGCCCTTCCACCTTCCGCCATGGGATGATGCAGCAAGAAGGACCTCACAAGATGCAGCTCCTTGATCTTGGACTTTCCAGACTCCAAAACTGTGAGCCAAACAAATTTCTATTTATAAATTGCCCAATCTCAGGTATTCTGTTATAGAAGCACAAAATGGACTAAGATAATTAGATTCTCAATTTTTATCAGACTGTTGAAGTGAAAGATAAAAATTAAATAAAGAAATTAAGAGGGTCAGGCACAGTGGCTCATGCCTATAATCCTAGCACTTTGGGAGGCCAAGGAGGGTGGATTGCCTGAGCTCAGGAGTTCAAGACCAGCCTGAGCAACACAGTGAAACCCTGTCTCTACTAAAATACAAAAAATTAACCAGGCATAGTGGTGTGTGCCTGTAGTCTCAGCTGCTTGGGAGGCTGAGGCAGGAGAACCCCTTGAACCCAGGAGTTGGAGGTTACAGTGAGCTGAGATTTTGCCAGTGCACTCCAGCCTGAGTGACAAAATGAGACTCTGTCTCCGAAAAAAAAAAAAAAAGAAAGAAAGTAAGAGCAGGTATTAATCCCAAATATCCCACCATGGGGACACATTAATGTTTGCTTGGCCACTCCCCTAGCATAGTGTGTGGAATGTCTTCAAGGACCCTCTGTTGTAAATACAAGGACCAGCCCTACTGGGCTCAATACATCCAGCAGTTTTTGTAGATCCCTACTCTGTTGCCATCTCTCAGAGGATTTGCAGATCAAATCCAAATACTTAAAAGAGCAACACTCACAAACATGCAAATCAGAACAGAAAAGAAACTTCTAAAAAGCCCTGAAATCATGAGAGAAGACAATGAGGACCTGATGGTGGTGGCATTTTCTCTCTATGCATCTGTTTTCAGGGCTTGCTTTCTCAATAAACCTTAAATTTCTTTTAAAATAAGGGAAGAAGCAAACACTACATTTAAGAGAAATCATTTTCATAAAGAAGCGGAAATTTCCAGGGTACTTTGCTTCCATGTTTTGCTTCCATGAATTTGTGTTTAACAGAAGATGCTGCAAAACACACAATTATTGCAAAATCAAGAAAATGCACTTCACAACATCCCTTGGTTTCCCAGGCCAGTGTCACAACTGAAAATACATATTGTGGCTAATTGTGTGTCACAAATTAGGATGACAAGGCAAGAAAAAAACCCTCTGATTAACTAATAGCAGCCAACACAGACAGCCTGCGTGGCTTGACAGTGCTGGTTTATAAAAGGCAGAAGAAGCAAACTGCTTCTGTGACCACAACAGGAAGGGCCTCTGCCCTTAATGAATAAACAATATTTAAATTATTCTCCCCCATTTGCAGAGCATTTTCCCACTCACTATCTCATCTGACCAGGTATTATTATATCTGACCAAGAACTTGTATACAAAATAAAAATAATAAATAAATATTGGCTGGGTGCAGTGGCTCACGCCTGTAATCCCAGTAATTTGAGAGGCTGAGGTGGGTGGATTGCCTGAGGTCAGGAGTTTGAGACCAGCCTGGCCAACATGGTGAAACCCCATCTCTACTAAAAATATAAAAAGGCACACGCCTGTAATCCCAGCTACTCAGGAAGCTGAGGCAGGAGAATCACTTGAACCTGGGAGGTGGAGGTTGCAGTGAGCCAAGATTGCTCCACTGCACTCCAGCCTGGGCAACAGAGCAAGATTCTGCCTCAACAAATAAATAAATAAATATGGAACTCTCCCAACACAACAATAAGACAAACCCCCAAATGTTTTAAATGGGCAAATCATTTGAAAAGACACTTCACAAAAGAAGATATAGATAGTCAAAAAGTACATGAAAAGTTGTTCAACAGCGTTATTCATCAGGGCAAAGAAAACTAGAACCATGGTGAGATTCCTCTGTACATGCACTTAAATGTCTAAATTAAAGAAAACAAGTTTTAGCAAAGCTGAGGAGCAACTAAAATTCCCATGTATTGCTGGTAGAAAACAAAGTGGCATCACCATCACAGAGAATTTTTTGACAGTTTCTTACAAAGTTAAACATACACTTATTGATATGACAATTCCATTCCAAAGAAGTGAAAACATAAGTCCACACAAAGACTTGTACCTCAGTGTTTATGGTAGCTCTATTCATAATGGCCAAAATCTGGAAACAAATCAAATGTCCATCAGCAATGGAATGGATATACAAATGGTGGTACATATATACAATAGAAAACTAATCTGCAATGGAGAGAAATTAACCACTGACAGACACAAAAACATGGACAAATCTCAAAAACGTTATGCTGAGCAAAAGAAGCCAGACACAAAAGACTGTACAGTGCATGATTCCATTCCTATGAAATCACAGAAAGAGTCAATTGCAGGTGCAGCAACAAAAAGTAGTTCAGTGGTTGCCTGGGGATGGGGTAGAAGGTTGACTACAAAGAGGCATAAGAAAATTTGGGGGTAGATGAGGGGTGACAGAAATATTCCATGACTTTATTTGTGTATTCATTTCATAAGTTATATATTTGTCACATGAACCCAAAAGTATCTGAGACAGGTCTCAATTTACACAGTTTATTTTGCCAAGGTTAAGGGCACATCCATGACACAGCCTCAGGAGCTCCTGACAACATGTGCCCAAGGTGGTCAGGGTACAGCTTGCTTTTACACATTTTAGGGAGACATAATACATCAATCAATACATGTAACATTTACATTGGTTCAATCTGGAAAGGTGAAGCAACTTGAAGCAGGAAGCTTCCAGGTTATATCTAGACTAATCAATAGAAATGAATGTCTGGGTTATAATAAGCAGTTGTGGAAACGAAGGTTTTATCTTATAGATGAAGCCACCAGGTAGTAAGCTTCAGAGAGAATAGATTGTCAATGTTGTCTATCAGACTTAAGGTCTGTGTTGATATTAATGTGGGTCAGCTTTTCCTGAATTCCAAAAGGGAGAAGGATATATGAGGGCATGTCCAACTTTCCCTTCCATCATGGCCTGAACTAGTTTTTTCAGGTTAACTTTGGAATGCCCTTGGCCAAGAGGAGGGGTCCATTCAGATGGTTGGGGGCCCTAGAATTTTATTTTTGGTTTACAATGAAGACTTATCAAGCTGTACACTTAAATGGGTATGTTGTTAAATGTAAACTACACCTCAATAAAGATGAGTTTAAAAGAAATTAATGCAGCTAACTGTGACTACTGGGAAATTAAAATAGTGTATGTATATGTACATACACATGCAAAGAAATGGGTTGAAGCTAGAAGGATGCCGATCAAATGATAAAATGGTCATCCTGGGGTCAGAGAGTACATTTGGGGATGAAGGGAGCTGTAAAAGCAAACTTGGACGTTTTCTTCTACAATTACTGTGTCATTTGACTTTTGGAAAGAAAAAAAACTCAGAAGTAGGAGAAGGCGCAGGAGGAGAAGATGGAACTTAAGTGATTTGCCCGGGAGCACTTTGAGAAGATGAGATTCAAGTCTAAGCTTTCTAATTCCATGAGTGGGAGTGACCACATCCAAGAGGAAGCTCAAAAGGAAGATGTTCTCCATCATCTCTTGCTCATCCTGATAGCATGCAAAACCACATCCAATGCAGCTTAGAAAACTCCCAAATTGCCAAATTTCATTGAAAACACTTAATGCTGTGGTTTCCAATTCCAATCGTAAAGTAGATATGATGCCATTTTTACCATTAAATTCTCAGAAATGAAGAGAGCTCCCTTTCCGCCGCCTCCTCCTCTGCTGTGGCTCTAGTGAAACGTGCACTCACAGGCTCACCTGTCTCAATGATCTCCAGTAAGTACACATGCACAGAAGCCGCAGCTCAGCTCTTCCTGGTCCCACCAGGGTTGATTCTTTGAGAATTCTAGAATGTCGCATCCTAAGCCCCCCAAAGAAATCCTGCATCTTACCCCCAGAAATATGAATCATAGCAAATTTCAAATCAATCATTTTTTAATACTCTCAGACTGGGCACATCTAATAACATATTTTCAGTTTTAGAAGAGTGCCTGGTGCATATCGGCACTATTTGTGGAAGCAATAAATCGACACGGAGCTGAAACACAAACAAATGCCAAACTGCTTTTATAACACCTGTTTTTCTTTCTATTTCTTTATTCCGTTTAGTTTTGTTTTGCTTAATTCTACCTCAGAACCTAGTCTGGTACACTTATAACCCAGAAGCTCCCTTGAAATGTGGGTATTCACCCACTAGGGGGCAGGAGAGAGTCTCCTGCCTGGAGGGAGGCCATCCCGCTCTGTCCGTCGGTCGGTCCTGGATCAGGCCAGGGCCGCTCTGCTACCTACAGGATTAGCATGGGGCTTTATGAACCAAGGCTTTCTAATAAACACAGGATCTGTTTGATAGAGCCTCCAAAACGCACCTACCTAGTGATAAAAAACTTCATGGCAAACATCTTTAGAGATGCTCCCAGCTTAAGGCTCAGAACACAGACACTTCCGAGGAAAGACGTTCTCAGCCCCTAGGAGTCTTGCTTTGCTTTGCTTACAGACTCACTGTTCTCAAATCACTCTAGAGCTAAGATAACATCTATCTATTCTCTTATCCCCTATTTCAATATAAAGGACTCCTCATTCTTGTTGCTTACTATTGGCTACCTCTCCATGGGGAGAAATAGCTGATTTAATGGCTATCAGTGACCCAAATCTGAAACAGTGAGCAGGGAAGCATTTAAAACTGGAGAATTTAGGCCAGGCACCGTGGCTCACACCTGTAATCCCAGCACTTTGGAAGGCCAAGGTGGATGGATCGCTTAGGGGTTGGAGACCAAGCCTGGCCAACGTGGTGAAACCTCATCTCTACAAAAAATCCAAAAATTAGCCGGGCATGGAAGCACACATCTGTAAGTCCCAGCTACGCAGAAGGCTGAGGTGGCAAGATTGTCTGAGCCCTGAGGTCGAGGCTGCAGTGAGCCGGGATCACACCACTGCACCTCAGCCTGGGCAACAGAGTGAGACCTTGTCTCAAATAAATAAATTAAATTAATTAGAGGATTTAAGGATTTTCCCTACACACACTTCCTTATTTTCTCTGGCCCTGTCTGACTACTCTCCCTAACTTCCTGCTCCTCTGGACTCCCAAAACCACTCCAGAAAAAAAAAATGGTTGGGGACTAAAGGAAAGCCAGGTGACAGTGCCAGTGTGACAGATGACAAAGTGCCTCTGCCTGACCAAACCTCAGTCAGGTCCCTGAATTTTTATAAGCCCTTACTTATAAAAACCAGTTTTACCAAAAACCCTCCTAAGCCAGTTTGTCAAGATCCTCTTACCCTCAATATCCATCTGATCAAATTCTTCATCCCCCACAATTCCCCAGGGATGTCTGATCGCCAGGACTTTCTTCAGCAAGAGTCGTTAGTGGGTTTAGCCAGGACACCCGCTCACCCCTCACATGCCCTTGTAGTAATTCTTCATCCATGGGTCCCAGCCTGCTCCCAGGCTATACAGTCCCATGTGATATGCTGCACCAGCTCTATACTGAGGTCTCGCTTCACCTCTTGCCAGAGTCCTGAATAAAATCAGTTTTCACATTCAAAAACTGTACAACTCTGGTTGTTCCTTGACACAGGGTAATTTTTATTCCATGTGATAGTTTGCCTTCCCTCATCCTACACCCCACAAAACTGCAGCTCTATGTACAAGAGCCAGGCAGCCCTTTCCAACAGAGAGGAAGAGGCTGCCTTGGTGAAAAGGAAGAGGCTCTGGGAGGAAGGAGAGAGTCCAAGGCTGCTCCCTTCTCTGGACTGAACTCTGGGAGGGGTGGATGATAAAACCCAGATACATTTAGAGGACTTTGCTTTGCTTCCACAGGGAGCCCAAGGAAGCTCCAAGCCCTCCAGGGACTAAAAACAGCAGAACAAGAAACAGCAGCAAAGGTCTGGACAGAATTATACTATGTGGACACAGATACATACAGAGTCCCCTGCGGCCCCAGAAGAGTTCATAAGAAGATCTGGAGGCTGTTCTATTCCATTTCTCAGCAGAGAGAGAGGCCCATGGGCCTAAAAGCTGCTCATCAGGACAAGAAGGACGTGAACTGTCCTGCAGCATGAACCACAGGGAGCAAGGCCATCAATCACCAGACATCAGACCGGCCAGACACAGCTCTGCAGTTCCTCAAGACCACAATGGACCCACCGCCCCTCACCAATAGCTCCAGGCTACATAGACCCCTCCATTTCATGGATGTCCTCAAAGGAGAAAGGGGAGGCAGGAGTGGAATCCTGACTTGGCTCAGTTTAAACATAAGATGACTGCAATATTATTGGATTGCTGAAGTTTACCTAAAAGAAACGAGATTAAGTTTTCTGCCACAGTGCAAAATGAGAAACAAGGGCTTCGATTGAGATTAAGTTGAGTTATAGGAAAATGTGCTTCCCTGAGGGACCTGTAAAATGTGTTCACTATGAGAAAATGACCAAAATCCATGTTCTTAGCTATGGGACACAGGCTGACCCCTGTTTCTGGAGCCTACACAAAGGGCAGGTAAGTCCCTGTTTCAGGCACAGTGATTTAAATATAAAAGGAAACAGGTGGGCCTCAGCAATTATGGTAACATTGCACAAGTTCACATCTCTGTGAGGCAGGTAGTGTAATCCCCATTTTGCAAAGGAGGAAACTGAGGCTGAAAGCACTTAAATGGCCTCTTCAACATGGCCCGATTGGTAGAGAACAGAGCTTTAACTGAATCCAGCAATTCTGTACTTAGAACTGGCTCTCTCTTTATTATATCTCACTACTACCTTGAAATTGAAATGTTTAACTTTTGTCAATCAAAAAATAACAATAATTTTAGGAGTAATGACTACTATGTCATTTAACTTCTTACTGATATTTTCAATATTCCATGCTAGTCCTTAAGAGCGAACCATGGCGTCAACTCTCAACAACCATCCTCCCAGAAATACTTTCCCTTTTCTTTTCTTATAGAGTGGCCCTGCCCTACATGGTGATCACATGTCACATGTGACTATTGAGCACTTGAAATTGGCTTGTCAGAATTGAAGTGTGAAGTGTAAAACACACACCAAATTTCAAAGCCATGGCACCTAATAAAAAATGTAAAATATCTTATTAACAGCTTCCATATTGACTGTTATGTTCAAACGATAACATTTTGAATATATTGGATTAAATACGTGGATGATGCACCCACACCCACAGTGCCTTACAGTGCCTTATCGAGTCTCTGCTTCACATTCTTGCACTTCTGACTTGGAAATAACACTGGTGTCTAAGCACCTATTAATGTCATCAATAAGTTCTTGGAAACCACAATTTTAAACAAAATGACGTATAACAAAACAAACAACATTGAACAAAATGACATTATTCGAGGACCTGCTGCACATTGTTTCACTTAAAGTCAGTTTCCAAGAACCTAAAGAGCATGTTACTTAGCTCCTCTAAGCCTTGTTTATGCCCCTGCAAAGAGGGAAGGATAATAATCACCAGTGCTTAGTGATGCCATAAGGAGAAAATAAAATAATAAATATGAAATGGCTGATAGCGTGCTTGTCACACAGAAGATATGTGATCCACAGTAATTGCTATTGTCTGCTTCACTTCACCAGTAACAGTCCAGGAGGCCTTTAATGGGCATGGTGCAGCATTCACACGTTGGACATGGGTGAAGGGAAAGGCTAGGCTCATCTGAATACAACAGTATGCTTGTGAGCTTTTGAGGAGGAATCAAGGACTAGTTATCCATAGCTATAACATGCATAGATCAAATGAGATCAGGCATATGAAAAACTTTGTCAGTAGTAAAGCATTATGAAATGCAAAGACCAGCTGTGAGTGGTGGTGAGTCAGACCCAGCTTCCCTTCGTGCCTGGCTGAGTGGTTCTGGGCAAGTCACACCATCTGTCTTGATGCCCTTCCCCATCTATAGAGAGGGAGCAACCGAGGCCCCTTCCAATACTGAAGTCCTTTATTTCTTCTACTTTAGAAATATCCATATTTTTGGTAAATTCAAATGATCAAATGATTCTATTCCGTAATGTTCAAAACTAGCCCCAGAAGCATCTAAATGAATCAAACCAATAAAATATTTATTGTGTATGTTTTGATTGTTGAAACTTCTACTTTAGCAGCACACACACACACATTAAAAAAAAAAAGAAAGAAAGAAAGAAAGAAAAGAAAAGAAAACCCACAGGCCTTCCTCTTTCCTTGGATAAACGAGGCTTCCTGTCTGGCCATTTAAGCTATGATGGAGTAAATGATTTCCAGCTCGCCGTTTGCAGCAGTTCAGGTGGGTCCCTCCCACGTGGCAGCAGCCCTCCTGACATGATTTCCTGTGTGTTGGCATGCTACCACTGCAGCTTAAATAAGGAAACAAGAACAAAACAGCCTCTGGCCCCAAGAGACTGTTGGAAGCAAAGGTTTCAGTCCTGAGAACTTCACACTTGGGCAGCCCAACAGCCCAGCCCTGACCTTTTCTCCAGTAATAACACGAGAAACCACAGGTACTGGCTTTTTTTTGGAAACAAAGAGTGGTGCTTTTCCTTCAGTCGTCCTTCAGTCAGGGCTACCCCTTCATGGATGCCCTGACCTCCGTGGTTCCTACTTGAGTCTCTGCTTCCATATTCTTGCACTTCTCACTTGGAAATGTCCCTGGAGTCTGTTAAGCAGCTGTGTTTGGAAGTTCTTGGTATGCAGGAGCATGTGAGCATGTCCTCTCTCTCAACAGGACACAAGCTCCCCAAGATCAGACAGTAAGCCTCCACACCCCTTCCCAAGACTCCCCAGAAGCACCGAGCATGCGAGGGGTACTGGGGCCCAGGCCTTGATGGGAAGCACTCTCTGCCTAAAGACTAGGTTGCCGCACCCTCAACTGTGGGAATGGGCCCCCGCTCTGGTGTCTGCCTCCGTCCTTCTTCCTGGATGATCAACATGAACTCCTCATCCCTCTTATTCACTTTGCATAAACTGAAAATAACGAACTTGGGGCTCCTTCTGTCATAGGAAAAGGTTGTTTTTTTTTTTTTTCTTTTTTTTTTTTTAGTAAGTTTTCAATTTTTTTTAAAAAATTTTTTTTTTTTTTTTTTTTTTTTTTTTTTTTTTTTTTTTTTTTTAGTAAGATTCAACACACCTAGGATATAACACATGGGCCATGAATCAGGCCAAGCATTGCTCTGGTCAGCCTGGTTGTCTGGGCCCCCTTGGCAGGTTTCTCTCCTGAATCTACCTCTCAGCCTCCCTCTCACCACAGCATGTCCAGCTTTGGGTACAAGGCCAGTAAATGGGGAAGGGGGCCAGATGACATAAAGAGCCCTTCCCTGTCCCAGTGAAATATATTTGGATAATAGATGGCATTTTCCCCCTGTATCTTTCCCAGGGCCCAGAGTCTCCACTTGTTAGAGGCAGAGAGAGGATGGAGAGCCCCTTCATTAGTTGGAGGACATCACAGGTGGGCAAGAAACCACAAGCTTGCACTGAGGCCCAGCCTTGGAATAGCAGCACCTGTCGCCACCTGTGGTCTGGGGACAGGGTCACAGGACGGATGGGCCTCCTAAGCTCTTTCTCTCTATGTACTAAGTTCAACCCATTTTCCTACCTCACAGAGCCAGGTCAGCCTCTATGAGGTCCTGGTGGCAAAAGAAGTGCCTGCCTGCCTGCGTGGGGTTGCTTGTGTTTGCATTCCTGGGAAGGTGTTGGTTAGCTCTGCAACAGGCCCTTCTGACCAGCTCACCCTCTACCTGCACACCTCAGACCCAACTGCAAAGAAGACCCAAGCACCAATGGGACCCTCTGGTAGCCTGACGCATGGGCGGCCCTAGATTCCTATCTCAGCTGATCTATCATGGAGGGCTCCCCAGTTGGGAGCCCTCAAAAACACAAATCTGATTGACAAGCTAGCTGCCTGCCTGCCTTCAGCCAGTCTACCTGCTGCTGCCTTCGGGTTTTCTGCCAACATAGCTCAGACTCGCCTTTGCTTGACTGATACGGCAGATGCAGTTCTCTCACACCAGCTGATCATCTGCTGCAACAGAGCCTAAAATGAACGAGGAGAATGTAGGAGCTCGGTCAGGTCACCAGCAGCCATGGGGTTTGTAGTCCTCTGATTTTCTTCCACTTTGGCCTCCACCATCACTACCATGACCACTTTTGACCCCCAGGCCCTCTGTTGGGACGTCCTACAACCACACAGCTTTCTGGTCTGTCGTTCCTGGCCTTGCTCTCTTCTCCTAGAGCCAGTGCAATGGCTTGTGGGCACATCCCATCCCTCTCCGTAAAGGGGCACGTGGCCCAAAGCCAAACCATTCCTCCCTAAACTCTGGGACTAGAAAACCTAAAAACAGTTGAAAGTCCTTCCTTCCTCAGAACCTCTGGGGTCTGGTTTCCTTGAAAGACTCTTTCAGGTGGCTTAGGACAGTATTAACCGGGGTCTTGCTAACCCCCGCCAGTATTCTCCCCACAGCCAATCCCCGGCTATTCTGAGCCCCACGTGGGCACAGAGCAAACAGCCCATGAGCCCCACTGGACATCTCCAGTCACCGTATCGGTGTCTGTATCTTTGTGAGACGGTCATGCCTATTATCTGCAACAGTGATTTTCTGAGACAGGCCCTAGTGTCAAGCTTCCCGAGCTGTACGTTCCATAGACCATCAGATAGTTTGCTTACGGAAAACTGTTGATGGTCCTGGTATCTGAGCTGCAGTATCTGTCTCTCAGCAGAGGCACAGCATTTTACTTTCCACGGTGAGCTCTCTTGCACTGTTTAATTTCTTACTCGAAGCTTGGATAATTTTTTAAAAACTAATAAAAAGTTCTGGGAATTTCAATAGTATACTATCCAATTTTGCATAATCTAGGATTCCAATTGTAGCACAAACATCCTTATTCGGCTATGCTGTCATTCATACACATGTGAAATTCAGCCATGATGCTTAGAACCAAGATTAATCCAAGGGGATTTCCTCGCTCAGTCAGTGTGCACTCAGCTCTGTGCTGTGGGGACACTGAGGTGTATGGGGCAGCACAAGCCCTTGTCCTTAAAGAGTTGAAGTAAGAAGCCTATTCAAAGAAAGTGGCCATGTCCTAATTCTTAGAGAGGCCCCAGAAAAAAAAAAAAAAACGTGGGGAAAGTGGAGCAGCCCCAGAAGGGCAGGTTTATTACTAGCACAAAAGGACCCTGATCCAGGACACTCCCAGACATACTACTTAGATAGAGCAGCCCTACCCTGCAACAGCACCTCTCCTTTGTACCTGAGTTTAGTTCCTTCAAAATACTGTGAAGGGGTATGTTATTCAGTTTGATGTAATCATTTCACAATGCATACATAGATTGAAACATCACATTGTGCACCACAGACATATATAATTTTTATGTGTCAATTACATATGCCTTAAAAACACTGAGTGGAGAACACTTTGAAACAATAAATTAAAGTCTTAGGTTTTGAACCAACATCCTCTTCACCATGAGGCCGTACTTTGCTACCACATCCATTGCTTGGAGGGTTACTGGCCCGTGTTCCATAATATTACATAGAATTGTTGTGGGAATTAAAGGAGATAGGTGATCCCAGAATTCTTAGTCTTCCTTGGGGATGACTAACATAATATTCCAACATTTCCTGCAGGACTCAAAGCTCCGGAATTGGAGTATTTCCTCTAAGACATGTCCATACATCTCCAAGGAAAACGCTATATGCTCTTTCTCCACCTTTCCACCCCACCTCCCCCAGGATGATCCTTTGACAGCTGCAGTTACTTCGGTGACTAAGCAGCTCCTCTAGTTTCTCCCAGAAGAGCTGTTCAAGGAAAATAACACTCTAAGAAGCCTTTTGGCCTCCACATGCCCTCAGCCGAACTACAGTTTTGGGGAGGGAAGGCAAGATGCCGCAGAAACGTCACCTGGGGGGATGGCAGGGCAGGCATCGGAGTGGGTGCCATGGCATCTCCTGCCACTCTCTCTATCCTATGGTCCCCAAGCTTGTCCTTAGAATGTGAACCAACAATCTGGAGCCGTTTTTCTGGGACCTAAGTGGGGCCCTGGAGGCCCTCCACCAGCCCACTAGTGCTTCTGCTCTGCCTGGATTAGGCAGAATCAAACCCAGCCCCAGTGTGAGTCACCCCCAACTCACTGCTAGTCATCCTTTACATCAGTCTTGATGATCAAACGCCATTGTCCCCCCAGAATTACATCAGTCTGGGAGCATTTTCCTAAGCATGCTATCCCTAGGGCCTCATTCCCATTCCCAAGCCCCACGCCCCATTGTCATTTGGAAAAGTTGGAAACTATCAGGAGAATAATTCAATAAGTCATTCTGCATCTCACTGCTGTCAAAGGACAGGAAGCCCTGGGAAAACAAATATAGGAGAGCATGGATCTGGGGATTGAAGAGCTGCTGTAATTTTGGGCAGTAGCTCCCTGTGAGCATGTACCCCTTCAGATCAGGCTCGGGGTAGGATAATGATACTGGCGAAGCATGACTGTTAATGCAGTCTCTTAAGACTGTCTCCCTTACATGGCTACAGGCCCTCCAGGGCCCATAACTATGAGGAAATGACCTTGGCCCTGGAGGTCTGGGGTAGGGTCCTTTGCTAAGTAGATACAAGGGAAGGCAAGTGAGCCATGCTGATGCAACGGTTCATAAGTCAGGCCCTCTCAGATCCCTTCCCTCAGCTCTCCCACCCTGCTCTCCTTCATTAACCCCGTTCTCACTGAAATTCCTAAAACTACTGTACTCCTCATGCAAAAAAAAAAAAAAATTAGTCTGGATCTTCATGGATTCTTCTGACCGCATGGCTTCAACCCCGTTCAATCCCATTACCTCCTCCTCGTTGATCTTGCCTGGTCCTATCCAGGGCCAGGCCGGTCTCCATAGGGCCCTCAGCCATCTCTGGGGGCTTCATTCAGATCTGCCCTCCAGAGTTCAATAATTCTTAGAAAGGATTAGTGTTTGCTGGTTTGTATTCTCTTTACTTACTTATTTTATTGTTATTATTATTTTTAAAGATAGTTTCACTCTGTCACCCAGGCTGGAGTGTGGTGACACAATTGCGGCTCACTGCAGCCTCAATCTCATGGGCTCAAGCAATCCTCCTACCTCAGCCTCTCAAGCAGCAGGGACTATAGGCGCGCACCACCACATCTGGTTAATTTTGTTTGTTTTTCATAGAGACAAGGTCTCACCATCTCACCCAGGCTGGTCTTGAATTCCTGGACTCAAGAGAGCCTCCTGCCTTTGCCTTCCAAAGTGCTGAGATACCAGGGGTGAGCCATTGCATCCAGCCCTATTTATTTTTAACTTGGATTCCAAAGATTCCTCCAATGGCATCTTACTTTGGAAATAAATTACAACAGTAATATTTATCAAGCCCCTACTAAACATGAAACCCTCTAGGAAGTATCCTAAGTTGTTTATCACATGTATTCCTAACAACATATTCCACAAGGTCAAAGTTCTTCTTATCCTCATTTCACAGGGAGAGACTTGCTCCAGTGGAGGGTACTGTGTTCCAGGTATATCCAGCCAATCAAGCTTGCTGTTTTCTTACTGACATGAATCTGTGATGTCTATCAGTTACTAAGAAACACACATGTTCAACCATGACTGGAGGGTCGCCCCAAGGGTATATCAAATGCACATATCAAATTAAAGTTAAGGCATATCCAAACTTTAATTCATTAATTCCTCTTATATTACCACCCTTCTGCTCCAAAGCAAACCAATATAGCTTCTCATTCCCCTGGTTTCCTTACGGTGTTGAATAATGTTACTTCAGTGGGTCAGCCTAGAAGTCTCAGAATTATCCTCAACTTTGCTTCCTCAGATCACACCCACATCCAGTTGGTCACCATGTCCATTTTGATTCTACTTTGAACATATCTCAACTACCTCCCTTCCATTCTGCTCCCACCACTGCTGCCTTATCTCAGGATCTCATCATTTCTCCCCAAGGCTCCCTGTCTCCCAGCTTTGAACCTGGACAACTGCAGCCCTTTCTCTACTACAATGCAAAACCTGAGCTTGCTAAAATGCAGATCTGATTTTCGTCCCTCAGATTTCCCTTGCCTAGTGCACAAGGTCCTTCCTAATCTGGTCCCTGCTGCTTTCCCAGCCGTATCACTCATCACCTCCCTGCAGAGACCCTGCCTGACGGTCTTCTGCTTTACACTCCCCATCTCTCTTTGTGCACCATTCTTCCTTCAATATTCAGTGCAAGCAGCAGCTGCCCAAAAATGTGTTCCCGTTGGCCAGGCGCAGTGGCTAATGCCTGTGCACTTTGAAAAGCCGATGTTGGAAGATAGCTTGAAGCCAGGAGTTTGAGATCAGCCCAGCCAACCTAGTGAGACCTCATCTAAAAAAACAAAACCAAAACAAAACGAAAGTGTTTCCCAGTGCTCCCAGACTCAATCACTTGGCCCTCCTCTCAGTGCCATGCACATACCTCCATCAGAGCATTTATAACACTATTATCATTATTAAGTATTTTCATTTGTCTTCCCTGAAAATACTGTGCACTTGTTGAGATCAGAGACCATGTCTTACTCAAGTTTGTATTTCCAATGCTTATAGTAGTAGGATAAGCACTGCATAGTAGAATCAAATGCATAGTCCTCTTCCTCGAAGTTCACTGGCCCATTCTCTCCTGTGTTGTAAGTCAACCAGATTGTGCCTGGCTTGGCAGCAACTCTGAAAGTCCTAACTCCTCTCCTCCCCTCCTCTCTATTCCTGAGCTAATAGTTAAGTCTGGAGTACCTGTCAGTAGTATGCATCTCTAAATAAGTTCAAATTATTTCTTGGGAATTTTCCTTTCAGTAAATGGCTCAGTACTTCGCCGCACTACACAACTCAACATTTTTGAAGAATTCAGACCATTTTGCAACAAAATTAGATATGGCTTTGAAACAGGCAAAACCACTTTGGACAATAGCCTATTCAACACAAATTGTACGTCTATCACCCTTTCCAACCTATAATCTAAAACATGGGAAAGTTTCTTTAAAAATGTAAATTAATATGATTAACTCTTTTAATTTTAATTCATTCATGTGAATGAGAATCAGTTGGAACAGTTTCCTGATGGGTGAGTGATTTCCAACAGGTGAAACAAAGAGTGCTTTGCTCCATTCATCTTCTGAGAAAACTACATTTTAATCACTTGATTTTATTTTGAAGACAAACTAGATTCATATTCCACTACAAAGGACAGAAGAATAAGCATTTTTTCCACACAAAGATTTTACCGTCATATTCTAGGAACGGCCTTATGAAACAAATGGCCATGCTGTTTGATTATTGTCAGAAATAGTGGCTTCAGAATAACTCTTCTAAAACCAAAGCCGTCATTTATGAAGATACCTCCAAACATCAGATAAGCCTACAGCTAAAGCTGAACCACCAACTAAAGTATTAATGAATAAATGTAAAACAATGTTCTTCAAAGCACGATAAAAATTCTCCAAGTATCAGCCTCATTATCAAGAGTCTGCATCAACAAAGTTCCTGTCCTCTGTTCCCTGCACTGAAGGTAAATTTGTATTTGGGTAAATGATGCAGCTATAAGTCCCCATAAATAACTTCCTGATAAAGTCCCACCTGACCATGTGGTGGACCACATTCTTACATTGTTTAGAAGAAGAAGATTTTGTCTTTGCGCTTTTCCCTGCTCTTTTTTGGCCCCCAGGAGAAGGTTCCATGCTCCTTAACATGGCACAGCCCTACCTTTGTTATGGTTCCCCATTTCCTGATTCCACTAGAAAGGAAGAATGAATGGCCCAGAAGTGTAATATGTCCATTTAAGTACAGTTTAATTTCAGTCAATAGCTATTTATGTATTTATTTATTTGAGACAGAGCCCTACTCTGTCACCAGGCTGGAGTGCAGTGTTGTGATCTCAGCTCGCTGCAACCTCTGCCTCCCGGGTTCAAGTGATTCTTCTGCCTCAGCCACTCAAGTAGCTGAGACTTGGCACTATTTGGTAGGCTAGTAGGTGTGCACCACTACACCCAGCTGATTTTTGTATTTTTAGTAGAGACGGGGTTTCACCATGTTGGCCAGGATGGTTTCGATCTCTTGACCTCGTGATCTATCCACCTCGGCCTTCCAGAGTGTTGGGATTACAGGCGTGAGCCACCGCACCGAGCCAGTAGGTATTTATTAAGCACTCACTGTGCCATGAGGAATGAGCAAATGAAAAAGAAATGATCCAAGCCTTCAGGAGCTCTCATGGTCTAGAAAAGTCAGACAAAAGTGAAAAACTGTGGCACCGATGTGATCAATAACATAAAGGAAGTAGAAAAAAAAAGGGTAATCAAAGAAAATGGGATGGGGAGTAACCCCAATTGGACATTGTCTTGGAGTAGATGGGGTGCTAAGACAGGAATTCAATAGTAGAATATGTTTGAAGCAGTTATTCCAAGCAGAGAGAATCATTCGAGCTAACAGAACATGGAATTTGAATCAAGAACAGTGAGTAGTAGCCCAGGGTGTGCTCTGCAATGTGGCGGAGGATAAAGATGCAAAGGCAGACAAGAGCGTGGAAGGTTTTGAATTCCAGACTCAGCAGTTTGTGTGTCAGTCTGCACGGTAGCAACTTTTTATGGTTTGGGCATCTGCTAAGTTTTTGTAAATGTTCTGCATGAACTCAAAACTAGTATGTATTCTCTAATTTTGGGGTACATATCCAATATATGTTCATTAAATCAAACTTGTTCATTGCATTAAGTTTTGTCATTTTTTTGGTCTGTTTGACCTTTACATAATCAAAAGACGTAAGCTGAAATCCCTCTGTGATAATGGATTTATACATTTTTCATTAGTACCATATTAGTTCTATTTCATTTGAATAGTTATTTGAGGCCAGGCACCATGGCTCACACCTATAATCCCAACACTTGGGAAGCCGAGGTAGGCGGATCACATGAGCCCAGGAGTTTGAGACCAGCCTGGTAGCATGGTGAAACTCGTCTCTAGAAAAAAATGCAAAAATTAGCAGGGCTTGGTGGCATGTGCCTGTGGTCCCAGCTACTCAGGAGGCTGAGGCAGGAAGATAGCTTGAGCACCAAAAGGTGGAGGCTACAGTGAGCCGAGATCAAGTCACTGCACTCCGGCCTGAGCAACAGGCTGTCTCAAAAAAATAAATAAATAAATAAAAGTAAATATAATAAAACTATTCGATTAGGTATATACAAGTTGATAATTGTGTCTTTCTGGTGAATTAAACCTTTCATCATTACAAGGTGACTTTCACAATAATGCTTCTTATCTTAGAGCCTATGCTGGTCAGCACTACTGCAATCACTAGAATTTTTTGATGTTGTTTATTTGTGTTATTTTTTAATGGGGATTTAGTGTATCAGTGATATTTCTGGAACCGTTTCTTCTGCCTGTTTCTTTCTTTTCCACTGCTATTTGTCCTGCTTTTTCTGTGTTTTGATTTTCTCCTGCCAAACCTTTTTTTTTTTTTTAATTGAGTGAGATGTTTTTTGGTGAGTTTTCTTATTCCATGTTTTTCCCTTGACTATTTCAGAAGTTATACTCTTTATTTCTATTTTTATCATTATCCTTAAGGTTTTTCACTGTGTAACCATCAAAAATTAATATCATCACTCCCCTCTAGAAGGATAGAAGGACCCCCTAGAACTTCAACCTTCAAGTAATTCCAGAATCCTTCCCATGCTTCAGTTATCTATTATTTTAGGTCTGTCCTTTTCTTTTTCCTCATCAGCTCATTATTAATGCAGGCAGTTTAAAAATAATTTATGCAGGCAGTTGTTTTTTAAATTCACCTATAATTTTAACAGTTTCTTTGTTCATAATTCCTTTTCCTATCTCAGACCTTGCTTAGGGTTTATTGTCCTTCTTCCTAAAGAATGCCTTTAAAAGTCCATTTAATGAATGCTTGTTGATGGTAAGCTCTCTCAGTTTTGTTTATTTGAAAACATTTTTATATTACCTTCATTTCTTTTTGTTAATGTTGATATTTTATATAACGCAGGAATTTTCACCCTTTTAACCCTTATTCTTGAAAGATAGATTAACTAAGCATTTGAAAAAACTGTTTCACTGAATTTAGTTTCCATTGTTGTTGTTGAGTAGTCTGCCATTGTCATTTCTTTCTACGAAGTCTTTTTTCGCTGATTTTAAGACCCTCTCTTTGTTTAGTATTATTATTATAATTTGTTCATAGTATATTTATCTTTCCCCAGTGTACACTGTTTGGTAAAGTGTGCACTTTATTGGTAAACTCATAGTTTGCATTGGTCTGAAAAATTCTCAGCCATCTCTTTAAATATTGCCTTGGTCATTCTCTCTATTCTCTTCTTCCAAAATTCCAATTAGACCAATGTGAATTCTCATTCTACGCTCCCTATCATTTAACCTCTCTTTTATAATTCCTGTGTACTTTTGTAAATTACTTTTATAAACTCCCATCTACTTTTTCTATCTATGCTGAATTCTGATTAATTTCTTCAGAACTACCTTCCTGTTCATTAACCTTTTCTTCAGCTATTTATCCCCTAATATATGTATTTCAACACTTATATTTTTTACTTATAGATTATTTCAGTTTTTAAAACCTGCCTAGTTTTATTTTTAAATTAAGCCTTTTATTTCCTTAGACGTCTTCTACATGATTATACGTTATATCAACCCCACCCTTGACTAAGTGTGCAACCTTAGGCAAGTGACTTTATTTCTCTACTCCTCTGTTTCCCCGTCTGTA
The DNA here is from genome assembly GCF_001604975.1 of Cebus imitator. Taxonomy (NCBI): domain Eukaryota; kingdom Metazoa; phylum Chordata; class Mammalia; order Primates; family Cebidae; genus Cebus; species Cebus imitator. The sequence continues at coordinate 985,476 of NW_016107537.1, forward strand.
AAATAGGAATAATTATTATACCTGCTTCATAGAGATATAGGATTAAGTGAGTTACTGTGTTTGTACCAGACAATGTCATATCAGGAAACAGAAACCAGTCTGGCTACTTCATTCAGAGAGTTATACACAGGGAAGTCAGTTACAAAATTAGAAGAACTGGAGGAGCAAAAAAGGGGAAGATAGTGTGACTCAGAGATCAGAAACTACACAAAGCTGCTACTGCAGGATCCAAGGCTCCTGTGAGCTTCCACAGAGCCATACAGCCACTCCAGTAGCCCCTGGTCACCACTGTCCCTTTAGGAACCTTGCTCATCTCAGTCCCATGCCTTTAACTCCACACTGTGAGAAGGCCACTTACCTGTGACTGCCACTGCTACTGCCCATTTTGCATGTGCTGCCAGAGGCACTGCCAAGAACAGAATAGCTGCCTCTTCCTTTCTACCTTTTAATCTAGTGCAAATTAAGAGGGTACAGTAGGAGGGTGAATGTGGAGATGAGTCGGTATCTGGCACAATGTGCAAAGTTCTTATAACAGAACCTAGCGCACAGTAAGTAGTAGATGCATGTTTGCTATTGCGGCAGTTTTATTCCACATTTAGTAATTCTAACAGCTCAAGCCAAAGAGCATCCCAGCTGGTGGTTATTGTTTCTGTTGACTCTCATTCATGTCACTCATGGATTTGGTTGCTCTGTGTGTTTGGTGACTTACCTCTAACTGTGAGCTTGTACATGGTTGACCTTAGTCTGTGGGAGATGTACTCTGTGGTTAAACTGGGGAACTTGCCTCCAGAGAGGATTTTTGTCTGCTTCGGTCGAAGGGCAAAGAAATGCCAACAACCTGAAACCACTTTAATGTGTCTCAAAGCTCCCAGATTGAGGCAGGCCTCTGGGTTCAGGCCCTCCTCTTGCTACTGGCCCATAATTAAAGAGGCCCATTGATTGGAATGCTAATATAAGGGTTTTTTTGTTGTTTTTTGTTTTTTGTTTTTGAGACAGAGTCTCACTCTGTCACCAGGCGCCAAGCTGGAGTGCAGTGGCACAATCTCAGCTCACTGCAACCTCCGCCTCCCGGGTTCAAGCAATTATCCTGCCTCAGCTTCTTGAGCAGCTGGGACTATAGGCGCACGCCACCATGCCCAGCTAATTTTTGTAGTAGAGACGAGGTTTCACCATGTTGGCCAGGATGGTCTCGATCTCTTGACCTCGTGATCCGCCCGCCTTGGCCTCCCAAAGTGCTGGGATTACAGGCTTGAGCCACCATGCCCGTCCGATATAAGTTTTTTATCCATCAGAGAGGAAGACTGCCTTTGAAGTGTGTTTACCTGCTGCTCGTCCACCCTCCTGCTTAAGCCCACTTGGAGGGACTAGCAAGAGGGAGACAGAAAAAGGAATTTAAGATATCTCCTTTCCTCATTATTGGTCCAGAAATGTATTTCAAATTCTGTTTTATCTAAGCTTTATTCATTTTGAGTCAGGAAGACCCTGCTGTGTCTATACTCAGTCATGTTGCCAAAAGCAGATATCTGTATTTTATTTAATATACAAAGGCAGAACCACTAACAAATACGGGCCAAGGGATGGTGGGACCCAATCTCAGTTTTAGAAAGAAAACTGGCAATAAAGCAATCCAATTTTTTTTTTTTTTTGAGATGGAGTCTCACTCTATCACCCAGGCTGGAGTACAGTGATGCAACCCCAGCTCTCCGAAACCTCTGCCACCTGGGCTCAAGTGATCCTCCCACCTCATCTTCCCAAGTAGCTGGGACTACAGGCAAACACACATCCAGCTAATTTAGTCTTCTTTTTTTTTTTTT
>NW_016107537.1:987579-1066368 GCF_001604975.1 Cebus imitator
TTTTGGTAGAGACGGGGTTTCACCATGTTGGCCAGGATGGTCTTGATCTCTTGACCTCGTGATCTGCCCACCTCAGCCACCCAAAGTGCTGGGATTACAGGCATGAGCCACCGTGCCCTGCCAGCAGTCTGATTCATAAATTAGTTTTCTATGTCTTTTAAAATAAGAGTACAAGAATCATCATCCCCAGAAAGTAAGTGAATGGCAATTGTATATTTAGATTGTCTAGAAAAGTCCAAATTTCAAGTATTTAACATCATAGTTCTCACATATATATTTGTCAGAGCTCTAATCCTAATTTGAGCTTGAGCAGATACAATCACTGTAAATATGGTCCTAATCAAAAAAGTAATACATTGACATTCTGGCTTATTAATCAATTCCTTGTGAATGTGAGTATTGTTACTTAAACCACAAAGAATTGGATCCCTGACAATTCAGTAGAAACAAGCAATACCTGGGCAGGTGATGCTGCAGGCAACCATTTGAACAGTGATGGCCCCACCAAAGGCAGACACACCCCTGGTAGCCAGCCAGGCTCATTAACATTAACCCAGAAACTTGCCGAGATCCCTCTAAGAATCTGATTTCCTGAGTCATGCTTCATGGGCACACCCCAAATTTCTGTTTGTTTTGGAAAACTCAGTTACCCTTTGCAAAGAATAACTCCTGTAAATGATAATGAAAATAATTAAAGCTAGGTGTGTGCAAAACAACCAACTTAGTACTGATGCTATCAGCTGATTTTGTCAACTAATAAATCTGTCAGTAGGCAAGTGAAGAAAGGTGGCATGCTTTCAAACAAAAGTATAAAATGTTTAAGGAAGAAAAACTGGTAGGCGTAACTACACCCAATTGTATTGGCTGCACTTCAAATGTCCTGGTTACACTGTTGCATACGCTTGACATGACAGGCAGTGCCAGGAAGGAAGGGGAGAGGGCTTGGAAGGAGGGGGGTGCAGCCCCAGGATGGGCAGCCGGGGTGAACTGGGAGAGAGAGGCAGGGTCTATTACAGAGGCAGGGCCCACAGAACACACTCATGGATAGGTGAGAAGGTGAGGGAACAGGCAGAAATCCAAGAGAAGGTCTTAGATTTTTTACTTGAGCAATTGGGTAACCGGAATAACATTTGGTAAGAACCAAGGAACTAGGGGAGGAATAGGAATGGGAACACAGTTCTGTGTAGGACATGTTAAGTTGAAGGTGCTTACAGGACAGCCAGGTGATGAGTCAGGTGTGCAGTCAAAGATGTGAGTCTAAAGCAGCACATCCTAAGCCACCTCCTGCACCAACACAGAACGTCTGGGACACTCACTAGAGTTCTCCCAAACAGTTTCCAAGTGTCACTATGTTAATAACCTATGAGCTTGAACCCCAGATCCAAAGCCCACTGAATAGCTTTTAAAGACCATCTCAAAGGCTTGGCACTCCAGGAAGCCAATTAAAGATGTCTGGTCCTACCATCAACCTCCACCCCATTTTTTATGGAAAATATTTCTACCTGTCGTAAGGCAGGGTCCTGCCCCACGCCCAGGTCCCTTTAGAGCCCCAGTATTCCTCCCCCATGAACCAAAACCCTCATCATCTCCCAGCATAGGTGGGGCCTCCATTCTTGCTTCTGCTCCCCTGAACTTCACTCCCACCTTGTCCTGATCCTCCTCCTAGTCACTGCTTTGTTTCTGGAATGAGAGAAAAGTACCAGTCACTGCTTTGTTTCTGGAATGAGAGAAAAAGACAGAGTAAGAGAGGCAATCCAGAACTCTTTCTCACTCACAGCTAGGCTGGGCATCTGGGAGGATGGCCATGTTCATGCGAACCCAAGAAAAGCCACACCCTTGGCACCCTAGTCACCCACCTGTCTCCCTGGCAGATGTCCCACTGCTCTCTTGCACACTCTACCAGGGCTAACCGGCCTGCTCACTCTCCCCAGCATGTCTTCCCATGCCCACTTTCTTTGATTGCTATATTCCCTCCACATAAACTGCCCTTCTCTCCCAATCACCGCATGTTCACTTCCCGCCCAGCTGTCAAAGTCTGGCCCAAATGCCACCTCATTCTTGAAAAGGAAAAAAAAATTCTTTGATGAATTAAGAACACACTTCATTCCAGGAACATGCTTATCTCCTCCAACTCTCACAACCCCACAGCAGGTAGGTGTTATCACATCCATCTCTCAGGTGAGAAAACAGCCTCAACGAGTACAGGAGAACCCAGCAAGTCAGCGACAAAGCTGAAATTCAAGCCCAAGTCTGTTGGCACCAACATCTGTACCCTTGATTACTACATCATTTTACCACCAAATCCAGCAGCCTCAGCCCTGGCTGCACACTGGGATCACTCGCTGCCCCACCACGCCTCAGACCGGTCGTGCAGAGTCTCTTGGGTTGGGGTCCTCTATGGTACATTTTAAGGGACCCCAGGTGAGTCCACTGTGGACCCAGAATTGAGAACCACTACCCTGCACCATCTCCTTCTTCATCTCTTCAAAGGCATCTCTTGCTCCCTTCAAGCTCCCATACCACTTTTTTCAATCATCCTATCACTCATTCATTGAGTCAGTCAGTCAGGAGCTACTCACTGATTCCCTGCCAGGTGCTACTCAGGACACAGGGCTCTGGGGACCAACAAGAAGCAGGACCCATGCTTCCCACTCTCATGGAGCTTGCTCTGCAGCAGAGGAAGCTGTCAGTGAGATGTAACAAATGTGAAATGTGTACATATGGGAATTGCAAAACTTTAAAACTTTTAGAACAAAATATACAAGAAATCTTTGCAACTTTGGGACAAGAAGAAACAACATTCCTTACGCCTGATGCCAAAGGAATAAACCATAAATAAAAAGCTGATCAATTTGACCTCACTTAAATGTTAAGCTTTTTTCATTGAGAGACACCATTAAAAATTAAAAAGACAAGCCACAAACTGGGATTCAATATTTACAACACTTATATCTCACAAAGGATTAGTTTTCAGAATATATAAAGAACTCCCGGCTGGGTGCGGAGGCTCACGCTGGAATCCCAGCACTTTGGGAGGCCAGCGGATCACATGAGATCAGGAGTTTGAGACCAGCATAGCCAACATTGCAAAACCCCATCTCCACTAAAAATACAAAAAGTAGCCAGGCATGGTGGCAAGTGCCTGTAATCCCAGCTACTTGGGTAGCCGAAGCAGGAGTATCACTTGAGCCCAGAAGGCAGAAGCTGCAATGAGCCAAGATTGTGCCACTACACTCCAGCCTGGGTGATAGAGTAAGACTCTGTCAAAAAAAAAAAAAAAAAAGACTCCTACAAACAAATTTTAAAAATATAAATAATCCAGCCAGAAAAAGTATTATACATTTCATAAAAGAATAAATACATTCTCTCCGTTTTCTAACCTAGATTTTTAAAGAGCAAATACAAATGGCTAGTAAACATCTTTTAAATGCTCAATTTCATTAAAAATTATAGAAGTGAAAATTAAGCCACAATAAGATAACATTTTAAACCAAATAGAGTGTCAACACTTTACAAGTCTGATCTCACAAGTGTTACCAGAAGTGTGGAGTGATGTGGCTGCTGAGATACTGCTAATGGGTGTCTAAATCTATACTACGAACAATTGCAATAAAATGTAATAAATATACAATAGGTGGAGCAGGAAATGACCTACGACTATATAGCAGGTGGGGCAGGAAAAGGACTATGAAAGCTGACATCTAAGGGATGAGTTCCAGTTAGCCAGCTGAAGGGAGGGAGGGTGTTCCAGGTAGAGAGAGGATAAGCATGACCTATTCAAGGCCAGCAAAAGGAGTGTGAAACAGCCAAGTCAAGAGGACCTGAAATCGTGTCAAACAGCTTGGATGCAAAGAGCCATGGGAGACTATTGGGGATTTTAAGCAGGGACATAATATTCATTCATGCCTGCAGTAAAAGGTCACTGGCACCTGCCATGGGCCAGGGCTTGGGCTCTACATGATTGCATCTGTTTTGGAAACATCACCCTGGCTGTGAGATGAAGAACAGGTGGGAGGGTCACACAACTCGAAGCAGAGAGACTGTTGAGGGGCTAAGCTGTTTTTGTGTGGACTGTGGCAATCACAGAGGCAGAGGACATAAATGCACAGAGACACCAGGCATGTGAGAGGCAAAAGGAATCAAATGTGATGAGTGATCAGATGTGGGGTTAGAGTGATGTGTGGAAAGACCGACAAGGTGACACACCCAGGTATCTGGGTGGATGGTAAGACATTCATGGGCTAGGAATCAAAGAGGAGGTTGGAGAGTAGACAATACATGCAGTTTAAAAGGGGTAGACAAAAGAAGATTACATAGGAGACTGAGATAAGAAAAGACAAAGGAAACCCAGTGCAGTATTACAAAACTGGGGTGGGAGGGAGGATCCAAGATGGCAGATTAGACACAACTCCAGCGCACAACACTCAGCGAGAGAGACGCAGAAGCCCAGAGATCTCCTAGCTCCAACTGAGGTGCCAGGTGCATTTCAATGGGTCTGGTCCAATGGTGAGCAAAGCCCACTCAGGGCAGACCGAGATGGGGAGGGATGCTGCTTCACCCAGAAAGTACATCTGACCTGCGTCGGAGGCTCCATCTCTGGCGCTCCGGTCCAGATAAAGCGCTTCCCCCAATGCCTCAGCAATACACAGAACAGGGGATCTTTGCCAGTCAAGCGCTGGGAATTACAAGTGTGGAGTTGAATAAGAATCTGCAGACTGAGCTATCGCCCCCTCCCCCACCCGGAAAGAGAGGGAGCTGTAAGCAGGAGCAGCTGGGTGGCCCCTACCCCATGACTGGAGAGAGAGAAAGCTGAAAGGGGAAAACTGCCGGGTGCGCTGGGCGGGTCCCTAACCTCCCCCACAAACCCCAGACGGCTGAAGCTCTGACTCCAGTTGGTGGCGTAGCCAGTGCCACAGTCTCAGATGAACCCTGAATGATCCAGCCCAGTGGAGGAAGGTCACAACTCACCACTAGAGGGGTGGGACTAGGCTACATGTTTTAACAAAAAACACAAGAAGCCTACGTAGCAACAGGACAGCATTCTTGACAACCCAGCGGTGCCTACAGGTCAGCAGAAGAAGCGGGCCTAATTTCCCAGCATAAACAAAAAAGACACAGGAAGCTTCCCTAGTAACCTGAAGGAATTCCTAGAAACCCAGTAGCACCCCCACAGGCAGACAAGCGACCTCATCAAGCAGCTATCTGACACCACAGCCAGGTAAATCCACAAAGACAGGAAAAAAACAGTGCAAAAAAGGTGAAACCACCAAAGACCAGAACACCTATTCTCCTTCAAGGGATCACAGCTCCTCAACAACACAGGATCACAACTTGACCAAGAAGGAGTGCGAAGAATTGATGGAAACAGGGTTCAGAAGGTGGATAATAACAAACTTTTCAGAGCTGAAGGAACATGTTCTAACTCAATGCAAAGAAACCAAAAACCTTGAAGAAATGTTAGATGAAATGCTAACTAGAATAACCAGCTTAAAGAACAACATAAATGACTTGATGGAATTGAAGAACACAGCACGAGAACTACATGAAGCAAACATAAGTTTTAATAGCCAAATTGATCAAGAAGAAAGTATATCTGAGATTGAAGATCAACTCAATGAAATAAAAAGAGAAGGCAATACAAGAGAAAAAAGAGGGAAAAGAAATGAACAAAGCCTCCAAGAAATATGGGATTATGTGAAAAAACCTAGTCTATGCTTGATCGGTGTACCTGAATATGACAGGGAGAATGAATCCAACCTGGAAAACACACTCCAGGATATTATCCAGGAGAACTTCCCAAGCCTAGCAAGGCAGTCCAAATTTCAAATTCAAGAAAAACAGAGAACTCCACAAAGATATTCCTCAAGAAGAGCAACCTCAAGGTGCATAATTGTCAGATTCACAAGCTTCGAAATGAAGGAAAAAATGCTAATGGCAGCCAGAGAGAAAGGTCAGGTCGCCCACAAAGGGAAGCCAATCTGACTCACAGCAGATCTCTCAGCAGAAACTCTACAAGCCAGAAGAGAGTGGGGGCCAGTATTCAACATCATTAAAGAAAAGGACTTTCAACCCAGAATCTCATATCCAGCCAAACTAAGCTTAATAAGTGAAGGAGAAATAAAATCCTTTCTGGACAAGCAATTATTGAGAGATTTTGTCACCACCAGACCTGCCCTACAAGAGCTCCTGAAAGAAACACTAAGCATGGAAAGGAACAAGTACCAGTCACTGCAAAAGCAAACCAGTTGGCAAAGACCAAAAATGCAATGAAAAAAATGAGTCAACTAATGAGAAAGAAAACCAGCCAGTAACAAAAGGGCAGGATTAAATTCACACATAACAATATTAACATTGAATGTAAATGGCCTAAACGCCCCAATCAAAAGACACAGACTGGCAAACTGGATAAAAAGACAAAACCCATCAGTGTGCTGTACTCAAGAAACCCATCTCACTTACAAAGACACATATAGACTCAAAATAAAGGGATGGAAGAAGATTTACCAAGCAAATGGAGAACAAAAAAAAGCAGGGGTTGCAATCCTAGTCTCTGATAAAATGGACTTCAAACCAACAAAGATCAAAAGAGACAAAGAAGGAGATTACATAATGGTAAACGGATCAATCCAACAGGAAGAGCTAACTATCCTAAATATATATGCCCCCAACACAGGAGCACCCAGATACATAAAGCAAGTTCTTAATGACCTAAAATGAGATTTAGACTCCCACACAATAATAGTGGGTGACTTCAATACTCCACTGTCAATATTAGACAGATCGACAAGACAGAAAATTAACAAGGATATCCAGGACCTGAATGCAGAGCTGGACCAAGTGGATCTAATGGACATATACAGAATGTGCCACCTCAAATCCACAGAATATACATTTTTCTCAGCACCACATCACACTTACTCTAAAACTGACCACATCATTGGAAGCAAATCACTCCTCAGCAAATGCAAAAGAACAGAAATCATAACAAACAGTCTATCAGACCACAGCGCAATCAGACTAGAACTCAGGATCAAGAAACACACTCAAACCCGCACAACCACTTGGAAACTGAACAACTTGCTTCTGAATGTTGACTGGATAAACAATGAAATAAAGGGAGAAATAAAGATGTTCTTTGAAACCAACCAGAATGAAGACAGAACTTACCAGAATTTCTGGGACACTTTTAAAGCAATATCGAGAGGGAAATTTATAGCAATAAATGCCCACATGAGAAAAGAGGAAAAATCTAAAATCAACACCCTGTCATCAAAATTGAAAGAACTAGAGAAGCAAGATCAAAAAAACTCAAAACCTAGCAGAAGATAAGAGATAACTATGATCAGAGCAGAACTGAATGAGATAGAGACAAAAAAAAAATCCTTCAAAAAATCAATAAATCCAGGAGCTGGTTTTTTTTTAAAAGATCAACAAAATAGACTGCTGGCCAGATTAATAAAAAGGAAAAGGGAGAAGAATCAAATAGATGCAATAAAAAATGATAAAGGGGATATCATCACTGATCCCACAGAAATACAAACTACCATCAGAAATTACTACAAACAGTTCTACTCACATAAACCAGTAAACCAAGTAGAAACATATAAATTCCTAGACACTTGTACTCTACCAAAACTAAACCAGGAGGAAGCTGAAACCCTTAATAGACCAATAACAAGGGCTGAACTAGAGGCAGCAATCAATAGCCTACCAACCAGGTCCAGATGGTTTCACAACTGAATTCTACCAGATTAACAAAGAGGAGCTGGTTCCATTCCTTCTGAAACTGTGTCAAACAATACAAAAGGAGGGAATCCTCCCTAACTCATTTTAAGAGACCAACATCATCCTGATACCAAAACCAGGCAGAGACTCAACTAAAAAAGCAAACTTCAGGGCCAATATCCATGATGAACATCAAAGCAAAAATCTTCAATAAAATACTGGCAAACAGATTGCAACAGCACATCAAGAAGCTTATCTATCATGGCCAAGTAGGCTTCATCCCGGGGATTCAAGGCTGGTTCAACATATGCAAATCCATAAATGTAATCCATCACATAAAAGGAAGCAAAGACAAAAACCATATGATTATCTCAATAGATGCAGAGAAGGCCTTCAATAAAATTCAACAGCCCTTCATGCTAAAAACTCTCAATAAACTAGGTATTGATAGAATGTATCATAAAATGATAAAAGCTATATATAACAAACCTACAGCCAATATCATACTGAACAGAAAATGCTGGAAGAATTCCCTTTGAAATCAGGCACTAGACAAGGATGCCCTCTCTCACCACTCCTATTCAACATAGTATTGGAAGTTCTAGCAAGAGCAATCAGGCAAGAAAAAGAAAGAAAGCGTGTTCGATTAGGAAAGGAGGAAGTCAAGCTGTCTCTATTTGCAGATGACATGATTGTATCTTCTAGATAGAAGACCCCATCATCTCAGCCCCAAATCTTCTCAAACTGATAAGCAACTTCGGCAAACTCTCAGGATACAAAAATCAATGTGCAAAAATCACTAGCATTCCTATGTACAAATAACAGACAAACAGAGAGCAAAATCAAGAGTAAACAGCCATTTGCAATTGCTACAAAGAGAATAAAATACCTAGGAATACAACTAACAAAGGATGTAAAGGACCTCTTCAAGGAGAACTACAAACTACTGCTCAACGAAATAAGAGAGGACACAAACAGATGGAGAAACATTCCATGCTCATGGTTAGGAAGAATCAACATCATGAAAATGGCTATACTGCCCAAAGTAATCTATAGATTCAATGCTATCCCCATCAAGCTACCAATGACCTTCTTCACAGAACTGGGAAAAACCACCTTAAACTTCATATGGAATCACAAGAGACCCTGCATAGCCAAGACAATCCTAAGCAAAAAGAACAAAGCTGGAGGCATCACACTCCCTAACTTCAAGCTATACTGCAAGCCTACAGTAAACAAAACAGCATGGTACTGGTACCAAAACAGAGACACAGACCAATAGAACAGAACAAAGACCCCAGAAGAAACACCACACATCTACAACCACCTGATCTTTGACAAACCCAGCAAAAACAAGCAATGGGGAAAGGACTCCATGCTTAATAAATGGTGTTGGGAAAACTGGCTAGCAATGTGCAGAAAGCAGAAACTAAACCCCTACCTGTCACCTTACACTAAAATTAACTCCAGATGGATCGAAGATTTAAACATAAAATCTAACACTATAAAAACACTACAAGAAAATGTAGGCAAAACCCTCCAGGACATAGGCATAGGCAAGTACTTCATGACTAAAACATCAAAAGCAATGACAATAAAAGCCAGGATAGATAAATGGGATCTAATTAAATTCCAGAGCTTCTGTATAGCAAAAGCAACCATCATTAGAGTGAATCGGCAACCAACAGAATGGGAAAAAATTTTTGCAATCTACCCATCTGACAAAGGGCTAGTATCCAGAATCTACAAAGAACTAAAACAGATAGACAAGAAAAAAAAAAAAAACCCCATTCAAAAGTGGGCAAAGGATATGAACAGACACTTTTCAAAAGAGGACATATATGAGGCCAAGAAACATGAAAAAATGCTCATCATCACTGGTCATTAGAGAAATGCAAATCAAAACCACACTGAGATATCATCTTACACCAATTAGAATGGCAATCATTAAAAAATCAGGAGACAACAGATGCTGGAGAGGATGTGGAGAAATAGGAACACTCTTACACAGTTGGTGGGAGTGTAAATTAGTTCAACCATTGTGGAAGACAGCGTGGCTATTTTTCAAGGATCTAGAAATAGAAATTCCATTTGACCCAGCAATCCCACTATTGGGTATATACCCAAATAACTATAACTCGTTCTACTATAAAGACATATGCACACGTATGTTCATTGCAGCCCTGTGTACAATAGCAAAGACCTGGAACCAACCCAAATGCCCATCAATGTTAGACTGGACAAAGAAAATATGATACATATACACCATGGAATACTACACAGCCATAAAAAATGATTAGTTTGTGTCCTTTGCAGGGACTTGGATGAATCTGGAAACCATCATTCTCGGCAAACTGACCCAAGAACAGAAAGCCAAGCACCGTATGTTCTCACTCATAGGTGGGTGTTGAACAATGAGAACATGCGGACTCCAGGAGAAGAGCATCACACACAGGGGACAGCTGGGAGAGGTAAGGGAGAGACACTAGGGGGTGGGGAGGGAGGAGAAGGTGGGGAGGGATAACATGGGGAGAAATGCCAGATATAGTATGCACCTAAAGTAAATAAATATAATAAAATAAAAATAAAATAAAATTTTAAAAACTTAAAAAAACTGGGGTGGGAGGAGGTTGTCAAATAGTAAAGAAAATTGTCAAATAGTATGAAATGATGCAGAAAAAGTCTTGAATTTTTTTAAGCGAGAATTATTCATTGACTGGGTATAAGAAAAACTTTCATGAAAGAAGTTTTGATTAAGTAGTAGAAAGAAGCAAAATTGTTGAGGGCTGGTGAGTAGGAGGAGAAGGAAGTGAAGGCACGCTTTCAAGAGAAACAAAGCAGTAGGTGAGAATACTAATGAAGGAGGTACTGCCTTCACCATTTTGTTTTACTTTAGATAAGCAAGACTTGAGTGGGTCTGGTGAGAAGAAACAAGTAGAGAGTACAAAGTTAAAGGAGAGACAGACAGATAGAGACAGAGACAAAGCACAAAACAGCAAGGTCCCTGTTCTCAAGGACCTTCTGTTTAAACCCCAACCAGATGTACTGCAATTCAGTTCCAGCACTAACCATCCAGAGTTAAAGAGCATGGTCCCAAACAAGACTGCTCCTCCTTCAAATGCCAGGCACACTCTGGGGGTCCTCAAGTCACTCATATTTTTTGAATGACTGGCATAAGTTCAAAAATTCCCACAATTCCCTCAGATTCAATAACTGGGTATAACAACTCATAGAACTCGTAGAATTCTGGAACCCAGAATTAAGTTCTATGAGTTGTTATTATTAATAACAACTCATAGAACTTAATTGTTAATAATAACTACTCATAGAACTCAGGTATGAGGCCAGTTTTCCCAAGGGGCTTTTATTGGCCCCATAAGTCAAATTTGATTCCTTAAAGTAAAGCCACTATTCCAGTCAAAGCTTAGTAAAATAACCAGTTTGTCCAATTGTGTTCTGTTACAAATGAAAACATATTCTTTTTTTTTTTTATGGCACATCACTCCTTTATTATACTTATCTGGAAAAAGGATTTAGTACAGTTATGCTAAACACTGGACCCATGTGGCAGGGCCAAGCAACTAGAACATGATCAGAAATCAGTGAGACAATTGGACAGGGCCAAGAGGCAGTTCACTGCCACAAAACAAGGTGAAGAGGGATTCAAAAACACAGCAGGAAGCACTCCTGCCCCTCAGAGGTCAAGGAGCTGATCCCATATTGGTATGAGGAATGGCTTATTTTTTGATGACCATATGTGGTACTATTTCAAGCACCACAAGAAACCCCACAAGGGTTATTGTTTTGTACTCTTTATATACACTATACTTTCTTTTTTTATATAAAAGTAAATGTAACACCTAAACTAAATTCAGGATTCATCCCAACCTTCTAGAGCCAGCTTCTCTGGGGTCAGGGAGGAAACAATTGTCACATCACCATGCAGGTTACATTCATCTGCCACTGGAATGACTAGAGCCCCCAGGCAGTGGCCTGACTGCAGATGAGCAGAGGACTGGCTCCTGGGGGCACACAGGCTCTCTTGCTTCTCCTCATTGGTCACGGCTTAGCATGTTCCTCCCTACAAGCCTTTAGTAAACAAAGCACTTGCAAAAACCCATCACTACCTTTCACCTCTCTTGGATAAGGGCAGCCTTTCTACAGCTTGGACCGAACCTGTGCTCTAGAAGTGCTATTCTGACTAGAATGTATGAAGGGCGTGGGTGCAGGAGACAAAATGGCTAAAATGAAAATCGAAGCCACCAGTACCCATCTGCAGCTACAACTCAAGATGTCTACAGATGTGGTCAGTGTGACGTGCAGGAGGGAGGGGTAGAGGGATGCAACAGGCAGGGAGGGTGCTCCTGGGGACAGCAACCTGCCCACTGGCCTTCACTTCTTGGCCTTCCCCTGGGCAGCCACAGCTTCCATGGCTTTACACATGGTCCCTTCATGCCCCAGGGACTGCATGAGCTTGATGGGTTTCAAATTCTTGTCCAATTTATAGAAAATGAGAATACCAGTAGGAAAGTTCAGCTCCATGATAGCCTCTTCAGAGAGAACCTCCAGATGCTTGACAATGCCCCGGAGGCTACTGCCATGGGCTACAATCAGTACCCATTTCCCCTCCTTGATCTGAGGAACTATTTCTTCATTCCAGAAGGGCAGAGCTCTAGCAATGGTGTCCTTCAGACTCTCACAGGAGGGTAGCTGATCTTCTGTGAGGTCAGCATACCTGCAATCCTTACTGATGTTGCTGTAGAAAGGATGGTCGGGCTCCATCAGAGGTGGTGGGACATCATAGGAGCACCTCCAGATCTTCCCCTGTGCCTCACCATGCTTTGCAGCAGTTTCTGCTTTATTGAGACCGGTTAGACACCCATACTGCTGCTCATTGAGGCACCAAGTCCTCACTCTGGCAGCCACATCTGATCAATGGCATCTAGCACTGTCCAGAGGGTCCGGATTGCTCTCTTCTGCACTGAGGTGAAGCAGATGTCAAACACATAGCCAGCATCTCACACTGTCTGCTTGCCATGCTTCACCTCCTTGTGGCCCGGTGGGCTGAGGTCAGTGTCATGCCAGCCACTGAAGTGGTTCTCCAGGTTCCATGTGCTCTCACCATGCTGGATCAGCACCAGTTTGTAGGTGGCCATGGCTGCAGGATGGACATGTGACGCCAACTGGGTGAAAACAGATTCTTATTGTACTTATGCAAATAACTAATTGCCATACGTTAAAAATACTCACAAATTGCTTCCAAAATCTGGAGAAATCAGGTAGAAACCAATATGTTCCAAATTGTGTTCATAGGAGTATACTTAATTGTTAAAAGCTGTCAATAGCTCAAAAGAAAACTTTCCTTGACTCCAAAAAACAAAACAAAGGATCAGCAACATTTTAAGCAAAAAAGTCAAAAAGATTACTTCAGTATTCTGTTAGTTCCATCCATGCAGTTAATTCATGTTCTGCTTGATATTCATGAATATTTCAGCTCTCCATGAGCCCTGAAAGTTTCTCCATTATTCTGATGTCTTCATCTCTAAAGTTATCAGAAGTCTGCAGTCAATAGCACCTGTTAGAGTTTTATGGCTGATTATAAAACCACCTTCTAAAGAGGACCAAAGCAAGACAACAATTGTCCATGGATGACAAAAAGATTTAGGGCAACCATAGTCAAAGACACACTTGACAAGGAAATTTGTTACCTCTGTGGCACACAATAATTTACCATAATGATTATAATTATTATTAATAATGTACACTAAGTCATATCAGAATTCTAAAAGTTTCCCATAATTTTGGAACACATATCAATAACATATTTATACAAATGCAGCCCAAAGAAAACCAAACACCATTTCATATTTGACAATGCTTCCTGTAAAATTTTTATACCAAATAAGCGAAATTATGTTTGGTATTTTTGTTGTTGTTGTTTTGTTTTGTTTTGTGTTTTTACTTTAGGGAACCTAGTATCTTAAAGGATAATTAGGTCAGAAAAAGACATAATTTACAGTTTGATTTTGGAAAGTTTGTCAAATATCAAAAGTTTAAAACACTTGATCACAGGTCATTGTAAAATAAGTCATTCATTTGACCAAAGTGATAACTCAAGGATTGTTTTTTTAAAAAAGGTGAGAGCCTTCATTCTTTGAGACAGGATATTTAATTTTCCAAACAATAAGCCCTAATAAAAATGGCATGAAGCCAATTAAATTTGTTTTTCAAAATTTAATAACAATCTATGAAATTTTAATCTAGACTGTAAGCTATAACTTCTATAAGCCTTTTATAACCTTTTATAACCTTAATTAAGGAATAGGTTAATGCTTCAAGAAAACCTTGTTAATCTGACACAGGGGCCTGTATGCTGGTCTTGCATCAGTGTGCCTTTGACATTAATGATTATGATTAATTTATAGAGAAAATGAACTTATTTTGTCTCTCAAAATTGGCCCTTACAATCTCAAACACCCATCTCTTCCACTATAGTCCCTTGGCCTTTAGTTCAATAGCTTTAATTTCTTGCTCTGTATCTCAAGACTGCAGTTTATTTTGATTGGTACCTTCTACTGGACCTAAAGATGAGCCTTTAATTGCTGTCAGTGTTTAAGATTTAGCAGGATTTGTTGTCCTTTTAAGACCCAGGAGTCAAACCCTATAACTCAATGTCACAAGGACTTTAAAAGCACGTACAGAAAGATACATGGATGTAATAACCATAATTTTTTTTAAATTTTATTAATCTCAGTTTTTTCTAAGCAAACAAAAACTTAATAACAATGGCATAGAAATTATTTCAATAAAACATAAAACCTGTTAGGCCAGTTATCAAAAGACCTTCTTCAACACACAGAATATTATGTTAGAAGACAATATTTGCTTTAGACTTTTAAGAAAATATTGTTAGCACTAGATCACAACAAACAGAACCTGAAGGGAAAAAAACTTATATGAGCTGAAAATGAGTTGAAGGAGAGTATTAGCATTTCCCACCTTTTTAAAAAGGAGAGAAAATCAACAACAGCGACAAAAGTTGCAATGAAAGTTTAAATTTGGGTTCAAAAAAATTACTGAGTCTCTTATAATTTATTAAGAGTAAATCAACCCCTTAAGAAAATGTCATTGTTCTAACCAATTTTTTTAGTGTATAAGTGGTTTTTTTAAAAACATCAAACCTAATGCCTAGAAATACGATTGCAATTTCCCTTTAATTACAGACAACTTGATCATATAAAAGCTTTTTAAATAAATCCTCTTATTGTGACTTGCATAGACTATTCATGACATGCTTGAACTTTCTGGTTTTTCCTCAACATCCCTTTCTTCTTCTTGTTTTTTTGTTTTTGTTTTTGTTGTTTTTGTTTTTAATACTTTAAGTTCTGGGATTAATGTGCAGAACGTGCAGGTTTGTTACATAGGTATATATGTGCCATGGTGGTTTGCTGCACCCATCAACTCATCATCTACATTAGGCATTTTTTCTAATGCTATCCCTTCCCCCTCCCCCCATCCCCTGACAGGCCCCAGTGTGTGATGTTCCCCTCCCCATGTCCATGTGTTCTCATTGTTCAACTCGCACTTATGAGTGAGAACATGCAGTGTTTTCTTTTCTGTTCACATGCTAGTTTGCTGAGGATGATGGCTCCCAGCTTCAAACATGTCCCTACAAAGGACATGAACTAATCCTTTTTTATGGCTGCACAGTATTCCACGATGTATATGTGCCATATTTTTGTTATCCAGTCTGTCATTGATGGGCATTTAGGTTGGTTCCAAGTCTTTGCTATTGTGAATAGTGCTGCAATAGACATGTGTGCATGTGTCTTTATAACAGAATGATTTATAGTCCTTTAGGTATATACCCAGTATGAGATTGCTGGGTCAAATGGAATTTCTATTTCTAGATCCTTGATAAATCACCACACTGTCTTCCACAATGGTTGATCTAATTTACGCTCCCACCAACAGTGTAAAAGTGTTCCTATTTTTCCACATCCTCTCCAGCATCTGTTGTCTCCAGATTTTTTAATGATCGCCATTCTAACTCGTGTGAAATGGTATCTCAATGTAGTTTTGGTTTGCATTTCCGCAATGACCAGTGATGATGAGCATATTTTCATATGTGTGTTGGTCTCATATATGTCTTCTTTTGAAAAGTGTCTGTTCATATCCTTCGCCCACTTTTGGATGGGTTTGTTTTTTTTGTTTGTTTGTTTGTTTGTTTCTTGTAAATCTGTTTTAGTTCTTTGTAGATTCTGGATATTAGCCCTTTGTCAGATGTGTAGATTGCAAAAATTTTTACCATTCTGTTGGTTGCTGGTTCACTCTAATGATTGTTTCTTTTGCTGAGCAGAAGCTATGGAATTTAATTAGATCCAATTTGTCTATTTTGGCTTTTGCTGCAAATACTTTTGGTGTTTCAGTCATGAAGTCCTTACCTATGCCTATGTCCTGAATGGTCTTGCCTAGGTTTTCTTCCAAGATTTTTATGGTGTTAGGTCTTATGTTTAAGTCTTTAATCCATTTGGAGTTAATTTTAGTGTAAGGTATCAGGAAGGGGTCCAGTTTCTGCTTTCTGCACATGCCTAGCCAGTTTTCCAAACACCATTTATTAAACAGGGAATCCTTTCCCATTGCTTATTTTTGTCAGGTTTGTCAAAGATCAGTTGGTTGTAGATGTGTGGCATTGCCTCTGAGGCCTCTGTTCTGTTTCATTGGTCTATATCTCTGTTTTGGTACCAGTATCATGCTGTTTTGATTATTGTAGCCTTGTAGTATAGTTTGAAGTCAGGGAATGTGATGCCTCCAGCTTTGTTCTTTTTGCTAAGAATTGACTTGGCTATGCAGGCTCTCTTTTGGTTCCATATGTAGTTTAAGGTGGTTTTTTCCAGTTCTGTGAAGAAGGTCATTCGTAGCTTGATGGGGATAGTGTTGAATCTGTAAATTACTTTGAGCAGTATGCCCATTTTCATGATATTGATTCTTCCTAACCAGGAGCATGGAATGTTTCTCCATCTGTTTGTGTCCTCTCTTATTTCGTTGAGCAGTGGTTTGTAGCTCTCCTTGAAGAGGTCCTTTACATCATTTGTTAGTTGTATTCCTAGGCATTTTATTCTCTTTGTAGCAATTGTGAATGGCAGTTCATTCTTGATTTAGCTCTCCTTAAGTCCCTGTTATTGGTGTATAGGAATGCTTGTGATTTCTGCACGTTGATTTTTTGTATCCTGAGACTTTGCTGAAGTTGCTTATCAGTTTAAGGAGATGTTGAGCTTAGACAATAGGGATTCTAAATATACAATCATGTCATCTGCAAATAGAGACAATTTGACTTCCTCTTTTCCTAATTGAATACACTTTATTTCGTTTTCTTGCCTGATTGCTCTGGCTAGAACTTCCAATACTATATTGAATAGTAGTGGTGAGAGAGGGTATCCTTGTCCAATGCCAGATTTCAAAGGGAATGCTTCCAGTTTTTGCACATTCAGTATGATACCGGCTGTGGGTTTGTTGTAAATAGCTGTTATTGTTTTGAGATATGTTCCATCAATACCTAGTTTATTTGGAGTTTTTAGCAGAAAGCGCTGTTGAATTTTCTTGAAGGCCTTCTCTGCATCTATTGAGATAATCAGGTGGTTTTTGTCTTTGGTTCTGTTTATGTGGTGAATTATGTTTATAGATTTGCATGTGTTGAACCAGCCTTGCAACCCTGCAATGAAGCCTACTTGATCTTGATGGATAAGCTTTTTGATCTGCTGTTGCAATCCATTTGCCAGTATTTTATTGAAGATTTTTGCATCTATGTCCATCATGGATATTGGCCTGAAGTTTTCTTTTCTTGTTGAGTCTCTGCCGGGTTTTGGTATAAGGATGATGTTGGTCTCATAAAATGATTTGGGGAGGATTCCCTCTTTTTGGATTGTTCGGAATAGTTTCAGAAGGAGTGGAACCAGCTCCTTTTTGTATTTCTTGTAGAATTTGGCCATGAACCCATTTGGACCTGGGCCTTTTTTGGTTGGTAGGCTATTAATTGCTGCCTAAACTTCAGCCCTTATTACTGGTTTATTCCAGGTTTCGACTTCTTCCTGGTTCAGGCTTGGGAGGGTGCAAGTGTCCAGGAATTTATCCATTTTGTCCAGATTTGCTGATTTATATGCATGGAGTTGTTTGTAGTAATCTCTGATGGTAGTCTGTATTTCTGTGAAATCTATGATGATATCCCCTTTATTGTTTTTTATTGCATCTATTTGATTCTTCTCCCTCTTCTTTTTTATTAATCTGGATAGCAGTCTATTTTGTTGATGTTTCCAAAAACCAGCTCCTGAATTTATTGAATTTTTGAAGGGTTTTTTGTGTCTCTATCTCATTCAGTTCTGCTCTGATCTTAGTTATTTGTTGTCTTCTGCTAGCTTTTGAGTTTTTTTTAATCTTGCTCCTCCAGCTCTTTCAATTTGATAATAGGTGTCAATTTTAGATTTTTCCTTGCTTCTCATGTGGGCATTTATTGCTATTAGTTTTCCTCTAGACACTGCTTTAAATGTGTCCCAGAAATTCTGGTACCTTGTGTCTTCATTCTCGTTGGTTTCAAAGAAGATCTTTATTTCTGCCTTCGTTTCATTGTTTATCCAGTCAACATTCAGGAGCCAGATGTTCAGTTTCCATGAAGTTGTGCGGTTCTGAGTTAGTTTCTGAATACTGAGTTCTAATTTGATTGCACTGTGGTCTGAGAGACTGTTTGTTATGATTTCCATTCTTTGGCATTTGCTGAGGAGTGATTTGCTTCCAATTATGTGGTCAATTTTAGAATAGATGTGATGTGGTGCTAAGAAGAATATATATTCTGTGGATTTGGGGTGGAGAGTTCTGCAAACGTCTATTAGATTTGCTTGGTCCAGGTCAGAGTTCAAGTCCTGGATATCCTTGTTAATTTTCTGTCTCGGTGTTCTGCCTAATATTGAGAGTGGAGTGCTAAAGTCTCCCACTATTATTGTGTGGGAGTTTAAGTCTCTTTGTAGGTCATTAAGAACTTGTTTTATATATCTGGGTGCTCCTCTATTGGGCGCATATATGTTTAGGATCATTAGCTTTTCTTGTTGCATTGATCCTTTTACCATTATGTAATGCCCTTCTTTGTCTCTTTTGATCTCTGTTGGTTTAAAGTCTATTTTATCAGAGACAAGAATAGCAACTCCTGCTTTTTTTGTTTTGTTTTGTTTGTTTGGGTTTTTTCTTTCTTTCTTTCTTTCTTTCTTTTTGCTCTCCATTTGCTTTGTAGATCTTCCTTCATCCCTTTATTTTGAGCCTATGGGTATCCTTGCATGTGAGATTAGTTTCCTGAATACAGCATACCAATAGGTTTTGACTTTACATCGGATTTGCCAGTTTGTGTCTTTTGATTGGGGCATTTAGCCCATTTACATTTAAGGTTAATATTGTTATGTGTGAATTAGATCCTGCCATTTTGATGCTACCTGGTTGTTTTGCCCATTCGTTGATGCATTTTCTTCATTGCATCAATGTCTTTACCATATTGAATGATTTTGGAGTGGCTGGTACTGGTTGTTCCTTTCTATGTTTAGTGCTTCTTTCAGGAGCTCTTGTAAAGCAGGCCTGGTGGTGATGAAATCTTTGGGCAATTGCTTGTTCATAAAGGATTTTATTTCTCCTTTGCTTATGAAGCTTAGTTTGGCTGGATGTGAAATACTAGGTGGAAAGTTCTTTTCTTTAAGGATGTTGAATATTGATCTCCACTCTCTTCCAGCTTGTAGGGTTTCTGCCAAGAGATCTGCTGTGAGTCTGACAGGCTTCCCTTTGTGGATAACCCAACCTTTCTCTCTAGCTACCCTTAGCATTTTTTCCTTCATTTTGACCCTGGTGAATCTGACGATTATGTGCCTTGGAGTTGCTCTTCTTGAGGAATATCTTTGTGGTGTTCTTTGTATTTCCTGGACTTGAATGTTGGCCTGCCTTGCTAGGTTGGGGAAGGTCTCCTGGATAAAATCCTGAAGAGTGTTTTCCAGCTTGGATTTATTCTCTCCATCACATTCTGGTACACCTATCAAATGTAGATTAGGTCTTTTCACATAATCTCTTATTTCTTGGAGGCTTTGTTCATTTCTTTTTACTCTTTTTTCTCTAATCTTGCCTTATCATTTTATTTCATTGAGTTGATCTTCAATCTCTGATATCCTTTCTTCTGCTCGGTCAATTCGGCTACTGAATCTTGTGTATGCTTCACAAAGCTCTCATGTGGTGTTTTTCAGTTCCATCAATTCATTTATATTCCTCTCTACGCTGTTTGTTCTCATTAGCATTTCATCAAACCTATTTTCAAGGTTCTTAGTTTCTTTTCATTAGGTTGGAACATGATCTTTCAGCTCAGAGACGTTTGTTATTACCCACCTTCTGAAGCCTGTTTCTGTCAATTCGTCAGACTTATTTTCCATCCAGCCTTGTTCTCTTGCTGGTGAGGAGTTGTGATCCCTTGGAGGAGGAGAGTTGCTCTGGTTTTGGGTATTTTCATTCTTTTTATGCTGGTTTCTTCCCATCTTTATGGATTTATCCACCTGTGGTCTTTGTGGTTGGTAACTTTCAGATGGGGTCTCTGAGTGCACATCCTTTTTGTTGCTGATGAAGTTATTTCTTTCTGTTTCTTAGTTTTCCTTCTAACAGGCCCCTCTGCTGTAGGGCTGCTGGAGGTCCACTCCAGATTCTGCTTGCCTGGGGATCACCTGCAGCAGCTGCAGAACAGTAGCGGTTGCTGCCAGTTTCTTCTTCTGTTATATTTGTCCCAGAGGGATACCTGCCAGATGTCAGCCTGAGCTCTCCTTTATGAGGTGTCTCTTTGGTTATATGGGGTTTGGGGAGTTGATTGAGGAGAGAGTCTGTCCCTTATAGGAGCACAAGTGCTGAGCTGTGAGCTCCATTGTTCTGTTCAGAGCTGCTGGGCAGGTACATTTAAGTCTTCTGCAGCAGAACTCAGAACTGCCTTTTTTCCCCAGGTGCTCTGTCCCAGGAAGGTGGGGCTTTATTTATAAGTTCCCTTCATTCTACTGCCTTTTTTCAGAGATGTCGTGCCCAGTGAGGAGGTAGCCTAGTCACAGTCTGCCAGCAGAGGCACTGATGAGCTTCTGTGGGCTCTGCCCAGCTGCTGTGTGAACTTCCTCACAGTTTTGTATATAGGTGTATAGTTAGAACTGATTCAGTAATGGCAGACTACCTCGGTAATGGCAGACTGCCTCGGTAATGGCGGACTGCCTCAGTAATGGTGGACTGCCTCAGTAATTGCAGACTGCCTCGGTAGTGGTGGACTGCCTCAGTAATGGTGGATGCCCTTCCCCCCACAGATCTGGACTGTCCCAGATCCAGCTGTGCTTGCTGTCAAACTCTCAATCCAGAGGGTTTCATATTGCTGGTCTTTGTTGGGGTGGGACCAGCTGAGCCAGATCACCTGGCTCCCTGTTTTAGCCCCCTTTTTTTTCAGTTGAACAGGTGACTGTCTCCCAGGCACTCCAGTCACCAGCTGAAATGGCATCCAGATTTGCGTGAGTTTTTGTGCAGAGACCCGCTGGGCTGGCTGAAACAGCTGCACTGGAGACTCATGGTGCTTTTCCACCCAGGAATCTCCTGGTCTGTGGGCAGTAAAAATTCATTTGGAAATGCAGCGATCACTCACCCTCTGAGTTTTCACTGGGAACTGCAATCCAGAGCTGTTCCTGTTCAGCCATCTTGGATCATCCCCCCATCTCCAGAATTTTTAATGATTGCCATTCTAACTGGTGTGAGATGGTATCTCAATGTGGTTTTTATTTGTATTTCTCTAATGATCAGTGATGATGAGCTTTTCTTAATATGTTTGTTGGCCATATAAATGTCTTCTTTTGAGAAATGTCTGTTCATATCCTTCACCCACTTTTTGATGGTGTTGGTTTTTTTCTTGTAAATTTTAAATCTTGTTTAATCTTGTAAATTCTTAAATCTTGTTTAAGTTCTTTGTAGATTCTGGATATTAACCCTTTGTCAGATGGACAGGTTGCAAAAATTTTCTCCCATTCTGTAGGTTGCCTATTCAATCTGATGATAGTTTCTTTTGCTGTGCAGAAGCTCTTTAGTTTAATTAGATTCCATTTGTCAATTGTCTTTTGTTGTAATTGCTTTTGGTGTTTCAATCATGAAGTCTTTGCCCATGCCTATGTCCTGAATGGTATTGCCTAGGTTTTCTTCTAGGGTTTTTATGGTTTTAATCCATCTTGAGTTAATTTTTGTATAAGGCATAGGAAGGGGTCCAGTTTCAGTTTTCTGCATATGACTAGCCAGTTTTCCCAAGACCATTTATTAAATAGGGAATCCTTTCCCCATTGTTTGTTTCTGTTAGATTTGTCAAAGATCAGAGGGTTGTAGATGTGTGGTGTTATATCTGAGGCTTCTGTTCTGTTCCATTGGTCTATACATCTGGTTTGGTACCGGTGCCGTGCTTTATTGGTTACTGTAGCCTTGTAGTATAGTTTGAAGTCAGGTAGCATGAAGCCGCCTCCAGCTTTGTTCTTTTGCATTAGAATTTTCTTGGATATATATGCTCTTTTTTGGTTTCATATGAAATTTGAAGTAGTTTTTCCAATTCTGTGGAGAAAGTCAGCAATAGCTTGATTGGAATAGCATTGAATCTATATATTACTTTGAGCAGTATGGCCATTTTCACAATACTGATTCTTCCTATCCATTAGCATGGAATATTTTTGCATTTGTTTGTGTCTTCTCTTATTTCCTTGAGCAGTGGTTTGTAGTTCTTCTTGAAGAGGTCCTTCACATCCCTTGTAAGTTTTACTCCTATTTTATTTTCTTGGTAGCAATTGTGAATGAGAGTTCACTCATGATTTGGCTCTCTGTTTGTCTATTATTGGTGTATAGGAATGCTTGTGATTTTTGCACATTGATTTTGTATCCTGAGATTTTGCTGAAGTTGTTTATCAGCTTAAGGAGTTTTGGGGCTGAGATGATATTTTCTAAATATATAATCACATATCTGCAAACATAGACAATTTGACTTTCTCTCTTTCTATTTGAATACCCTTTATTTCTTTCTCTTGCCAGATTGTCCTGGCCAGAATTTCCAATACTATGTTCAATAGGAGTGGTAAGAGATGGCATCCTTTTCCTGTGCCAGTTTTCAAAGGGAATGCTTCCAGCTTTTGCTCATTCAGTATGATGTTGGCTTTGGGTCTGTCATAAGTAGCTGTGAACATCCCTTTCTTAACCAGTCACTTTATTCCAGGACAAAATTTACCTTACATGATTCTTTCTTACCTAAAATTATTTCTCTTTAAGCTTTCTCACCAAAAATACTGCTTTATTTTTATTATTTTCTTTACATCTCCCTTATTTTCTCATTCCTTTTACCTTGTTTTATACACAACCTTTCAATAAACTTAGAATTAGACAAAAATTATTCACCTTTTTAAAGAAAACTTTTTTTAGAATGTTTTCCTACAACATGTTTTTCTTTGAAAATATCCAAATAATGAAATATTTATTATTTAATTTAATTTTACATTCTAAATTATGACATTTGTCTACAAATATTTATCCCATGTAATGGGATAAATAATTATTTTAATTATTTTAATCTTTTACCTAGATTATTTATGAAAACTATGATAGCCATCATTTAAAGTTATGAAACTGCTATAACAGAGACAATGAAAAAGATCCAATCTAACTGACTCCATCTTGCTTCTAACCTCCAAGTTGTCCTTGTTCATTTCTGGGTGTAGGCTGAACTAACTTTGGGAGGAACTTAGTTTATAGTTTAGCTTTGAAACAAAGATGGTAATAGTCCTTTTCCGAAACAAACCTCCTTTCTGCCTATGGACTAGATTGCCTAAAGCCACAAGATTAGAAGTTATGGTAATTTTACTAAATAATTCAAGATGTAGCTATTTTCATTAAGCCAATGTCAATGTCTTATTTATTAAAAAATAAACAAGCAAAGATTATTCTGTTTTGGGCTGGGTTTATAGTTTTGTAACCCTCATGCAAAATTTTGATACCTTGTAGTATTTGACAGATGTAAGTATGAAATTGCTTGATTAATAAATCCAAACAAAAATGTATATTGGCAATTCTCTTTTTTTTCAGGGCAGTCATTATTTAATTTTTTAAACTCCCATTTAAATTTGTAATGTTTTCAATGAACATCACTTAAAGAAGTAGTCAACAGAAGTTAGGAAGACATAACAATACTCTTTCTCTTAGAAAATACAACAAAAATATAATTTTTTACAGTTTTGCTCTCAAACTTTTCTCTTTAGTAACATGCCTTACTCACCTCTACTATAGGTTTGTTGTGAGAATCTTGTTATGTAAACCCTGCGTGTTCTATGAAGCATTATTAAGCTTCTAGTTTATACCCTACTGACTCTTATTCAAGTGTTTTTTAAAAAATATTTAAACAACGCTTTTTTTCTTGTCAATATTTTTATAATTTCTAAGAGGTTTTAAGGATCTTGAGAGAAAATTTATTACAGAAGTATCTACTACTATTACTAGTCGAGGAAACAAATTTAGGTAGAAGAAATTCTTAATATTTTGTCCTCTATACATCTTAATCATCCTAATGGCAAAAACTCACATGAAACTTTAAAACACAAGGTAATATGGGAATCTCAACATGGAAAGTTGTCACTATAACTACAAGCAGTGTACAAACATGCTTCTACTTTAACCTACGTAAGCTGACGGATGTTTAAAATACTAGTTTAACAAAGATCTTTTAGTAAAGTGACTTAGGCAGGCTTAAACTAGCAAGGATTAAGGATGAATCCTTACTAATTAATTGGAAGATCTGAGACATATTATATATTTCATTTTACAAAATCAGAAATATTTATTTTGAAACAAGATAAGAAGACATGGTCTGCCTGTCTAAAAGCCACCACTCAGAAATATTTTTCATACACAAAGCAGGAAAAACATAAAACCATTTAAATTTCACATTGGCACCAAAAAGGTCAATTGCCTTGCCTTCTCAGATTAGAAAAAACTAAAGCTGAGTGATAAGTAGTTTTGCAGTCATTTGAAAACGTCCAAGCTTTTAAATTAGCAAAATATTTTCTAAAAATTCTGATAACACAATTAATACATACTTATAAAAGAATTCAAACAGGGCCAGGTGTGGTGGTTCACACCTGGAATCCCAGCACTTTGGGAGGCAGAGGTGGGTACATCACCTGAGGTCAAGAGTTAGAGACTACCCTGGCCAATATGGTGAAACCCATTTCTACTAAAAATACAAAAATTAGCCAGGCATGCTTGTGGGCACCTATAATCTCAGGTACACAGGAGGCATGGGAGGCTGAGACAGGAGAATCACTTGAACCTCAGAGGCGGAGGTTGCAGTAAGCCGAGATCGTGTCACCACACTCCAGTCTGGGCAACAAGAGCGAAACTCCATTTTTTAAAAAAAGTTGCAAACAGAGCAAAATGAAAAAAATACCAAGCAAAAGGCCCCTACAAAAACCCCTCTGAGGCCCATCCCCCTACCCTCGCTCAAGAGAAACCACATTTAACACTTCGGTGCTTATCTTTCCAAATCTTTTGTTTTACACATATAAAAAACATATAGGCTTTGATTTGCCTCAGGCTGTACATAGTGCTTTCCCGCTTGCATTCTACACTTAATATATGTTTATCATCTTTCCATGTCAGTGCATGCTGTCTCGATGGCATTCTACCATTAAATACCCTTTCGAAAATGGCAAAATCGCTTTAAAAATTCATCCACACAAGTACATGTTTAAATTTTAAAAGAAAACGGACAGAATCCTAAAACACAAAAACAAACCTCCAAAAATAATCTCTATCTTTCCACCAGCATGGAATAGTTCATTCCTTTTTCACACAAAACAAATTATGTGATTTTTGAAGATTAACTCCAATCTCCACATTTATATACAGAATGCTCCATTTGTTAAGCCTATCTGAAAAGAATAAAAAAGTTCAGATGATTAATTCACTTACACTTAGAAATTAAATAAATATACTATGAATACACATGGTGATCAGTTATAATATGATGCTTCTTAGTCTAAGCTTTCAATTAAATAACAGTTAAAAAAAATGGATAAATAATACAGCTACTGCCTGAAACATCCAGAAATTCAAAGATTATATTGCCAACTAAAACACTGCCATTTGCTTTTTTTTTTTTTCCTACTTGGTAGCAAATGTTAATGGAATTCAATACTGGTTAGTTAAAGTCAGTTCACATCACATATTCAATCAGGGTAATAAGAAGAACCTAATATGCCTATTACAGAGTTAGATTAAAATATAAAAATTTTTGGCTCGAAAGTAATGACTGTGTAGCACATGGGACTTTGTCAACTGCTTCAGCACATTGTTTAAGAATGACGGGATGTCCACAAGGAATAAAAACGACAGCAATATTTCTATCCACACAGCTTTTGCAAAGCTGTTCTTCAATACCAATCTCTTTCTACAATGAAATCTGACTTGATTCATTTTGCCTACTGTCTTTCTGAGCCTTCACTGGATTGGCAACCAGAACCTCAGGAGATTTGTAGTTGCTCCCAGATCTTTGAACTTTTTTCCTCCATTATTTTCTTAATGTCCTTGAAACTGAACCCCTTTCATATAGCTCCTTGTAACATAGGATTATGGAAGATGGTATCATCAATTTTTCTAGTTAGTGATGGTGTTTTTTCAGCAGTTCTTATGAGACACTCCTCAAATGAATGGGATAAATGAAGATTGTTTATATTTTCTTGCTTCTTCTGTTCTAACAGATATTTACACCCTGGATACCATTTAGCATGTTGTTCCCAAGGTTCTTAGCTGGGCCTCCAATCAGTCAGCCCCCCTCCACAGTGAAAGCACTTTACTGCTTTCACCTAAAGCATAAAATCCAGCTTTTGCATGGAAGGTTGGATTTCTTGGAGAATTTGTTGAATTTGGGAAATTGCACACCAGGACAGCTAGCCCAAACTGCCCGCAACAATCGGCTTGGTACAAGGGGAGGGTCCTGAAGGGGGTGCGGCCAGAGCCCCAATCTGGAAATGCCAATTTGGCTCTGCAGCCAGGCCCTAGGCACTTGGGCCTGGCATCCCTCAATTAGCGCCATGCGGGCTCCGCCGTCACCAAGGTCCTGCCACTTCCCCAAGCCAGAAACAGGCAGCAAGAAAAAAGGAAGTCATCCTACCCTCCCCACACCCCACCAACCCCCACCCCAGCTGTAATCCAGAAACTGCTGGCAATTCTTAAGACGCTTCTAGTAATTTTAAGGCTAACTTATTTATTAAAGATTTTACTTAAGTGACATAAACTTGAAAAAGCATTTGACTAGTGTTTTCCTTTTTTCTGATAAAGTATTTGATTCAAGCACTTTTATTGTCTTAAGCCAATTAATTAGAGATCCTCTATATATTTTCAGTAGTGAAAACTTGTGTACACAACACATAAATACAAAGACATATTAGGGATGCTGATAGAAGTACATCTTACAGATTCCTAAAGACCTTTTTATTTTTTTTTCTATCTTAGACTTTCTAGTTCTTGATAACTTGTTTCACTGCTTTGGCTGTTGTCAGCTAAACAGCCCTATATCTGTATATTAAAGGAAACAACTCTTAGATGAAAAACCAGATTGCAAAATTTACATCTCAAGGTACAGAAGAAAAAGTCTGGTGGTACTAGAGGGAAATTAAAGATGGATGCCATATCCACCATAAAATTATAGAAATCTACCATGGAATTGTATAGGAGACCAATTTTATTTAGACTGAGACTACCTTTTTTTTTTTTTTTTTTGAGACGGAGTCTCACTCAGCTAACCAGGCTGGAGTGCAATGGTGCATTCTCAGCTCACTGCAACCTTCGCCTCTCAGGTTCAAGAGATTCTCCAACCCCAGTCTCCCAAGTAGCTGGAATTACAGGTGTGCACCACCATGTCTGGCTAATTTTTTTGTATTTTTAGTAGAGATGGGGTTTCACCACTTGGGCCAGGCTGTCTCAAACTCCTGATCTCAGGTGATCCGCCCATCTTGGCCTCTCAAAGTGCTGGGATTACAGGTGTGAGCCACCGTGCCCAGCCGAGACTACCTATCTTTTAACTGGATTTCTGAGCTCTGAGCAGAGCCCACCCTGAATCCTGGTCTCCAAGAAGGGAGAATTATTACGAGGCTAAACCATGTGATGCTTTTACAGTGCACTTTAAAAAAAGATTTTTTTAAAGACTTCTACATGTCTAAACTACAGTCTTCCTTGAAAACCCAAGAGGAGCCTCTGTTTCAATAGCTAGTCAAAAATATAATAGTCAAAAAAATCAGGTAACACAATACAAACATAAGCAGTTTAAGAGCTGAAACAAACTTGTCTGTTTATACTCTAGGGATTCCATAAGGAAAAATAGAAGTTTCTCCCAAAAGGGATCCTAGTACCTTCTCCATTTTCTTTAAGGAACCCCAGGCTATTATAATCTATTTTAGGTCTCCGCACCAGAGGGTGGAAAAGAAAGGAGAGACAGCAGAAGTAAATAAAGAAAACAGAATCCAGTCAACTGAGAAGAAAAAAACTTTTGCTCAAATAGACAAGTTCCTAGGAGAGGAAATAAAAAAAGAAAAAAAGAAAGGCCTTTTAAATACAAACACACACACATACACACACATCTTGGATGTTAGCTTTTAATTAAGATGACTTTTAACCATTGAGCTCTTTTTTAAAAAATCTTTTAAAATCTTACTACCATATTTCAGCTAGGACAAATTGCTGCTATTTCAGAAGTACCAAGTATCAAACCAGGAAAGGCCTGATTTAGGAACCAGACCCAGGCTGTCATGGTAGAAAAAAAAGGAGAACCTTAGCTATGGAACTGCAGCATGGGGCAGCAGCCATTGCTCTTTCAGTCTGGCCTGGCTAGCAAAAAGGTGACCTTGTTATGAAAATAAAGCCCCTTTAGTAGTCAAAATAAAAAATCTTCTTCTTTTTTTTTTTTTTTTTTTTTTGCTGTCCGTTTTTTCCCCCACCGCACCACCTTTTTTTGGTGGGGGGGTGGAATTTAGCCACTTCAGAGGACTCGTTCCCCATAATTCTTTCCTTTGGATTTGATCAAGTCGGATAGAGTAGGTCAAACCCAGTGGGAAAAAGACCAAAACAACAACAAAAACAGAAACAAACAGTTAAACAAAAAAAAAATCATACAACTTATATGATTACTGAGTGCTCTCTCTAATGGTAAGGAGAAATTAAGACCAGCTGGTTGTTAAACTTTAGCCAAGACAAAATCCCAATTCAACTACTTACCTAGGGAGGGGTCTCAGGCTGAAGATGGCTCTCCACCATTCTAGAAGCAGGAAAATAACTTGGACTCGTCTTCCCTGCTGGGAATGAGCTCAAACTCCTTAAAGGAGTTACCTGCCTGCCATCATCATGGAAGCAGGAAATCTTGCCTTCCTTGTTGGAAGCAACTAAAATTCAAAAAATAAATAAATAAATAAACTTTTGATCTTGATCAGATTTTGGAAGACCAGGGTTTCTCTGGAGGAGATACTTTCAGACCTCAGCAAATTGTCCTATTAATTTGAGCCATAAAGTTAGCTCATGCTAGTACCAAGTAACAATAGGAGATTTGTCAAAGGTAAGGGGCATCTCCACTCAGAATTCCTTCCTGGCTACCAAAATGTGAGCCCCCAAAAATCTGAGACAGGTCTCAATTATTTAGGAAGTTTGTTTCGCCAAGGTTGAGGATGCACAGCCTCCGGAGGTCCTGGCCACATGTGCCCAAGGTAGAGCACAGCTTGGCTTTATAAATTTTATGGAGATGTGAGACATCAATCAATACATGTAAGATGTACATCAGTTCCATCCAGAAAGGCAGGACAACTTGAAGCAGGGAGGGAGCTTCCAGGTCACAGGTAGGTGAAAGACAAACAGTTGCATTCTTTGAGTTTCTGATTAGCCTTTCCAAGGAAGGCAATAAGATGTGCATTTATCTCAACAGAGGGATGATGTTGAATAGAATGGGAAGCAGGTTTGCCCTAAGCAGTTCCCAGCTTGACTTTTTCCTTTAGCTTAGTGATTTGAAGGCCCCAATATTTATTTTCCTTCTATATCACTGTGGGCAGCAGAATAGAAAAGCTGTGTAGGACTGGCAGGCAGTGTGAGAGCCCAGTGGGGGGTGATTGTCCTATGCCCACGGCGGCAACCACCTGTGAGGCTGAATAAACTCATTTCCCCACCTCCTCTAGCAGCCCCAGTGGAGATACAGAGGAAGCAGACCAGCGATACAACACAGTCTGAAGTATTGTCTGGTGAGTGTAATGGAATAAAAATGGGAAGGGTGCTGAGGAGACCAGAAAGAAAATGGTTGAAGAGATGGCGCACAGAAATTAAGCTGACTCAAAAAGGAAGGAAAAGCAGAAAGGGCTGATAGAGAGAGGAGATGTCTATGGGTTAGCAGTCCTGATAAGGACAAATCATTGGTGCTTTGAGAAGAGAGAGGGTGAGAAAGCAGGAAGGCTAGAGGCTGTCATCCCAGAAGACATCTGTGAGCATGATTCTAAGAGACACCAGACCATGGGAGTGGCCAAAGAAAGTGCCTCTTCTCACCTCTTGCTCTTAATTCCTTGTACTCAAGACAGTAAGTTCCCTGAAAAGAAGTACCCATGTTTAATTCATCTGTGTCTTCCTAGCAGTACTAAAAACATTATATGAAAGGTATCTAAACCTTTGAGAATGTGTGATGCTAAATTGTTAAGGATGCTGGAAAACTCAGGACACCCCTGTGTGGTGAGCCCAGTGCAGGTCTCCATTTGGACAAAGGCCTCAGGGAACTAATGAGACATAGGGACAGGGATGCCCGCCAGAGCAGCATTCCCCATCCCACTGCAGCCCAGGCCAGCTGACCACTTTATGAGTAAATATCGCCACTGAACACTTTGCAGTCATAACACATATGCCCACCTATGACCACTGATCCCTGTAGGGTGATCACTGGCATCAGAGATTTGATGGCAGCCATGAAGACAAGGCCATCCTCATTAGGAAGGGAAGGAAGGAGAAGGGAGGAAGGCAAGCGAATCTTTCCTGCTTGTCAACCACACCCATCTCTGTTAGGTGATTTCCCATGGGTGACTTTGTTCATCTTTATAATAACTCTGAGAATTGGGTCTTACTGTCCACATTTTGAACATGAGGACATCTGGCCAGGAAGCTGAGTAACTTCCAGGGACATAGATAAGAGGGCAAAGCTATATCCAATCCCCTCTTTGTTTTTTCCGGCTTATCCACTGAGTGCCTCCTGGAATCCACCAGCCCATTTGCAGAGTGCTTACTATAGGTAAGATGGCACAGGAGGAGTGGACATGGGCAATTTTGTCATGGCTCTCCAGGAACTTACTCACTGGTGAGCAGGAGCAGGTATGTTCCCAACCAGTCACAGTCAAAGCGGGAATGCTATGTTGAAAGGTTCTTTTCTGGCTTTTAAAATGATGGGTTTGTTTCCTCGTTCTTAAGATTGCTTTTTCACTGACTAGAACTTAAAAGAAATTTTCACAAAAATTTCCCTTCCCTGGCACAAAGTGAGCTTGAAATGAATCCCCATGTACCTTTGATATTTTAAAATATTGGCCTCCTGTAAAATCAACCTTTGGAAGAAGGAAGTCAAAGAACATGCTAGATTCACAAAGGCTAGTTCCTTGAAATCCAGTTGTCTACAGGATAATGTTGTCAAAGAAAAATTATTTGGCAGGGCACAGTGGCTCACTCCTGTAATCCCAGAACTTCGGGAGGCCGAGGCAGGTGAATCACCTGATGTCAGGAGTTCAAGACCAGCCTGACCAACATGGTGAAACCCCATCTCTACTAAAAATACAAAAAATTCGCCTGGCATGGTGGAGGGTACCTGTAATCCCAGCTACTCTGGAGTCTGAGGCAGGAGAATCACTTGAACCTGGGAGGAGGAGGTTGCAGTGAGCCAAGTTCAAGCCACTGCACCCCAGCCTGGGCAACAGAGCAAGACTTCAACTCAAAAAAAAAAAAATTATTGAATGATATTTTTAAATTCACAGTAAGGAAGATTTTTATTCATAGCCAGCACAGAAGTTATAGGCACCACTGCAATGGGACTTTGCAGTGGGGGAAAGAGATTGGACACAACTTCATATAGAGCACAGGCCAGGACATAGTCAGAGCCAAGAAACTGAGCAGAGATCCGTGGATGCAAAATTACTAAGAGGAAACATGAAAACTAAGGGAGCTTCTGCCTAAACCCACCTAACAGGATCCTTGCTGAAAACAGGACAGGGTAATTAGACACCATCTTGGGGATGGTGGAGAATGGGGAATTCAGTGAGATTTCAAGGGTCATCAGATATCAAGGGTGATCAGATATTGAGCATAGAAGTTTCTAGATAAAAGAGGATTTTGCAAGAAAGTGTACAAATGTGCCTAGGAGAAGTTTCAGGAGCCTGACTAAAATTTGGTCAAGCAGAGAATATTTGTCAGTGTAGGAGCTAAGTGTTCTGACAAACAACAGATGTTAAGCCAGCCAGGGTGACATGTGCTACAAGAAAGCACTGAGGGCTTATTTCCTTTTCCCCCAATCTCCACTCAGTCAAGTGTAATCCCCTTGTCAATGCAGCCATTTGTAAGAAGGCAATCAGGCAGGGTCCCAACTTCTAGTGACAGAACTGAATGACTCATTTCTGCTGAAGAGAATGGCCTAGAGCTGACACTGAGATTTCAGAGTCCTGGGATTCCCCAAATCGCAGTGTAGTGCCATGCCCTCTCTCCAACTGAACGCCCAGTGTGGGCAGGAGCAACTGCAACTGAGACCTGCCTGATCTGCTAACTAGTCTTGTCCCTCAGCTATAAACTGACTGACTTTGGCAGCTGGCCAGAGAGATGAACAAGAGATCTCTGATGCCTTTAAGCCCCTGTGGAGTAGGACTCTGTTGGGGAAAGTCATTCTCTTGACTGAGCAGCAATTTCAGAAGGAAATCCCATTTGCTTAGTCAGCTAGAGCAAAACAATCTACAGGACAGGACCCAGGGATGTGATCCTCCCACCCAAAGGCACTGAAGTAAATGACTCTAAAATACTTTCCAGGACTCATATTCTTTGAAGAACAAGGAGTAAAACATAAGACACATAAGACAGGAGCCAGCAAGTGAGGACTTGGAAGGAGATGATTCATTCAATCAGTCTCCACTGAATAATTTTAATCATCCATGCTGGCATGGGGACATGATATGAATAAGTTGACAGGGGTTTACTCTGATTAAGCAACGGGCTCGTACAGAGACCTGTCAGTCAAGAGTAAACAGGAGATGATTTCAGACAGTGAGAACAAAATTAACAAAGCCATGTGCCAAAGTGTGGCTGAAACTACGGACGAGTTTAAGAATTGAGAGGTCTGGGGAGTTGTTTGTTTTGGTTTGTTTTGTTTTTAAGACAAGGTCTTGAACGGGCATGGTGGCTCATGCCTATTAGTCCCAGCACTTTGGATGGCTGAGGTGGGTGGATCTCTTGAGCACAAGAGTTTGAGGCTACTCTGGGCAACATAGCAAGACACTTCACTACAAAAAGCATGCAGGTTGAGGCTACAGTGAGCAGAGACACACTGCTGCACTCCAGCCTGGGTGACAGAGCAAAACACTGTCTCCAAATCAAATAAACAAACAAAAAACAGAGTCTTGCTGTGTCACACAGGCTGGAGTGCAGTGGTGCAATCATGGCTCACTGCAGCCTGGAACTCCTGGGCTCAAGCGATTCTCCCACCTTGCCCTGCCAAAGTGCTAGGGCTACAGGTGTGAGCCAGCACACTTGGCCTCAGAAGAGATCTTAATAATAAAAGGACGAATTGCCTTGTGTCTCTTAGGGGCAGGATTGACACATCCAAGGATCAAGCAGAAGGCCTATGCTGAGTGGGCTGAGCAAAGAGAAAGGCTCAGAGCTGGGAAGAGGAGATGCAGTGCCAGGTGGGACAGGGCCTTTTAGGCTATGGGAGGCTTTCAGAGGAGACCCCACCTAAACTAAGCCATGACATTGCAGTGGGGGCCTGTTGAAGACATAGACTTCTACCTGAAAGCCAGAGAATTGGAAGGAGTATTTCCTCTGAAGAGGGACTCCAGTCCACAGGCATCTTGCCACCAAAGACATGGACAGGCCCTGGGGAAAAGATGATGGTGGCCTCACTAGAGGAAAACCATTTGCCACCTGAACTAGCCCAGGGTGGCTACCCAGGCACTCAGGATACACACCCATGCATGCATACACAGAATCATACTCCTTCATGTTATTCCTCAGTTCAGGGATTTCAACACCCATTTTTTTATTTTTACTTTTTTTTTTACATTTTTACTTTTTTTTATTTACTATTTTGAGACAGGGTCTCACTCTGTTGCCCAGGCTGGACACGGTGCAGTGGTGCAATCATATTAGGCTGGTGCAAAAGTAATCACAGTTTTTGCCATTATAAGTTTTGCCATTACTTTGCTATTACTTTTAATGGCAAAAATCGCGATTACTTTTGCACCAACCTAATAGCTCACTGGAGCCTCAAATTCCTGGTCTCAAGGAATCCTCTTGCCTCAGCTTCCTGAGTAGCTGGGACTACAGGCATATGCAATCATACCTGAGTAATTTTTGGGTTTTTGTTTTTTTTTTTTTTTTTTTTGGTAAAGATAGAAACTCATTTTGTTGTCCAGGCTGGTTTCAAGTTCTTGTCTTTGTGCCTTCCTCTGCTCTGTGCAAGACCTTCTGGATGCCCAGCTAATGAAGACTTCCAGGGAGAGGAAAGGTACACATAAGTCCCTGAGTAAAGAAGCAGGGTTTATCAACCACAAACAGCATGTGCAGCTCCACTGGCAGTCCTAGAGAGGTCACATTCACCCCGAGTGTGTGTGGAAGGCCTCTCCCTAGCAGATGGTTTATACGCCAGCCACAGCACAACATATTGTCTTAAATTGTGGACATTTGCAAAAACTCCTTGAGGGAAACTATCACATCTGGTGTTGTTTTGCTTTGTTTCCCTTCCCCTGTGTACACAACACACACACACACACACACGCACGCACACACACACACACACACACACACACCCTCCAACTATTCAGTTGGTGTGCTGAATGGATGAATGGCTAATGGAAGTCATTCTAAAAGCTACTTTCCTTGGCATACCATTACCTTTGATTTCATCTTTCTGGAACTCCTGTGCTCCCAGGTGAATTTGGAAAGCCCTCAGGAAGCATTTCAAAATAGAATAAATGGGAGTGTCTCTCTGGAAATTTACCTGCCATAAGTACTTCTAATAAGACACAGGAAAGGTGGCACCACACATTCCTGGTTAGAGTGTCAATGCTAGTCACCTTCCTGTCCCACAAAACTTTATTAAAGGCTCAAAATTCCCGTGGAAGTACGTGGACACCACTCTGCTTCCAGCCAGCCAGGGAAGCAAGGTGTCCGCTGTGCCTTTGTGGCAGGAACTGTGCTTCTCTACTCTCCTACTTCGAGGTCTTTGGGGCCAGCCTGCTACCTCCTCGTTGACAAGGCTGCTTAGTGAGCAGTTCATTCTGAGCTGGACATAGTGCTTCTGGTGAGTGTCTACTTCTATTTAACCCAAAGATATTCTTTCCTAAGGAAATGCTTTCCTGTTGGGGGAGGTTAGCTCCAGATGGAAGCCATGAGTGATGGCATGATGGCTCCTGGCTGTCATTGTTTGGTTGGCTGATATTCGTGGAGCACTACCATGAGCCAGTCATGGAGCTGAGCAGTATATGCCAGCCCTGAAGCAGGTGCATTAACAGCAAGGGAGACAAGCAAACAAAGTACAGTGATGGAGGTGTGCTGAGGGTGTTCAAGACTCACACAACACAGAGGAAGAGCACCCACAACCCATCTTGGGAAGGAACTTGTCATGGAGGAGGTGAAGCATGAGCTGAGTCTTGAAAGACTAGACAATAGCCAAACTACAAGGAGGAGAAGGAGTTTTGGGGCAGAAAGAACAGGTTGTGCAAAAGCCTAGAGACTAGAAAGAATATTACATTCAAGGAATTGCAAATAGTCTGGAAAAGGCTGATATGTGGTTTAGGAGAGAAAGGCAGGGGATTCCAGCTGGGCCCTGCTCGCCACACTCAGGAGCTTGAACTTATCCACAAAGGAGATGGAGAACCAATAATGGGTTTTGTGCAAGGGCTTCATGTCACCAGATTTGCTTTTTGGAGAGACCTCTGTGGCTGACGTGTGAGGAAGGGATGGATGAAGTTTCCATGGCAATCAGGAACACCAATTAGCAGATGATTCAAATGGCCTAGGGAAAAAGGGAAAAGGGCTTGAACTACCATGCAGCAGTAGAAAAGGAGAGGAAAAAACAGATTCCAGGCACTTAGGAAGCACTAAAAATGAGTACTTCAAAGAACCTGTGATAGGTGATGGTTGGATGGAGGGTGAGTTCTGGGGTGGCAATGCCTGGGAAAATACTTTCTGGTTAAGACAGGGAAGTGGATCAGCAGAAGTGGAGGGCTTCTGCTTTTTACTTTAAATACTTTTGTAATATTTGGAACTTTGAAAATGAGCAGATACATTAGCAAAAAGTCTACAGGGAATATTTTTGAAATCAACTAGTTCTAACATATAACTTTCAGCTTGCACGCATCATCAGTTAACTTTGATAGAGCCTTTCTGGAACTATCATCCCAAATATCAGTCCTTGTAAAAATCTATTTTGAAAAACAGGCCCTGTAAGACAGCCTCATAGATTCTTCACTGTAGATCTTCTAACATTGTAATGTCAGGGAGTGAAAGGAATCTATCAGAAAATGTCAAATTCTGGAATCTCTATTCATGGTATTGAAGTTTTGCCTTCACACAAAAGTTTAACACCTTTACACAATCAGAATTCCTCATTTTACATTGCTCAGTAATTAGAGGAAATCAGCCACCTAGAGCCTGGGTTCTAGACTTTGCCAATGGACCCAACAAATCCTGAGTAGCCTTGCTGAGAACAACTTCTCCCAGGAGATAGAAAACTCAGTTCCAGCCAACAAGAGGGAAGCAGTTGAAGAAGTGAAATTAACAAAGTCCTGGGAGGAAATGACCAAATCATCTTTGATTATGTAATAAACAGAGAGTAGAATACAGAAACAATAGACATTTTGGGAGAGAAGCATTTTATCATAGCTTTAGGAGAGAAGTATTTTTCAGCATCGTAAGCACACAATTCCAAGGATAGATACCTTCAAGGGATTGCTTTTGACAGTTATGACAAAGTCTTAAAGAAGAATGAAAAAAGGTCAGAGGAAATCCAGCAACAAAGCTGCCAGTTGTGGATGAGAAAGTGAACAGGAATAAGGAAGAAACTCAGAAAAGGGAAGAGAGATCACTAAAAAGCCTGATTTGGAAAGTCCCAGTGCTACCCTGAGAGGAGAAACAAATTCACACAACTCGTCACCACCAGAAGAAGAAAGGAGGGAAAACAAGAGAACAAAGAGTATCTCAATCCTAAAAGGACAATGTGGAAACACTTAGGGGCAGAGGTGAATCTGCCGGGCCAATGTAGTTTAGAATGTCATTCGATCACTGAGAATGAGAAAGGAGCCTGCCGATGGGCACTGAGTGGACAGGAGGAGACTGGCAAAAGATGTTTGTAACAATTAAAGTGAGATCCAGTTTGGATTCCGTTAACCCATGTTTGAGTCATAGTTCCAGCATTTACTGTTTGTGTGGTCTTAAGTTATTGTCTCAACCTCAGTTTCTGCATAGGTCAAATCAATTATCTACTTTAAAGATTATTTTGAAGAGTTAATAAGATAATGAGGAAAAAATGTACCTGGCACCTAGTAGGTGCTCAATAAAGGACAGCTTTAAAAAAAAAAAAAGTATTGCTTCTTAATTTGTATGTAAGAAAAAATGGTATAATGCAATGATATAAGGCTGGGACCTGCAAGACAAATTCAGCCACACCCATTCATTTATGCATTATCTGACTGCTTTTCTGAAAAAATGCAGGGTTAAGTAGTTGCACCTGAAACATTTATTATCTGGCCCTTCAAAGAAAATGTTTCCAGACCCTGGATAAGTGGTACCAGGATCCCCTCTGTTTACCATCCCCTCTATTAGGCGTGATTAAAGACATAGAGTAGGAGAGCCCTGCCATCCACCTTACCCACCCAGAGGATTTTTCTGATGGATGCAAAGGAGGGACAAGGTCTCACTGGCCTCCCAGACTGGGATAACAACTCAGCTAGCAGGGAAAAGCCACTGGAGACCACATACCTCGCCAGCCCTAGACGCCTGCTCATATATCTAAGCCCTCCTTGTTCCAGACCAGGGAGAAGAATGGAATGTCCCTTAGACTCTGCATGTCCCCAATCTGAGTACCTGGATTTAAGAGGAAGAAGAGGCCCATTGGAGATGATGCTGTAAGAGGAGTGGAAGCAATATGATAAAAATCACAGTCCCAATTCCCAAATAATCCCAGAAGCAGGAGAGAAAGGAGAGAAATATCCACAGAGACACTGTTCATACTTGAAGATCCCACAGGGACTCATGGAAATGATGGAAGAAAATGAGACTCATAAGAATAATGTTAGGAAGCCAATGCCAAGAATGAGATGGGGCTTGAGGAAAATGGTAAGGGCAGATTGCTTAGTTCTTTTCTAAGCAAGAGGGTGAATAAGGAAGGAACAGCCCACTGCAAAGAACAGCCATCACTACATGTACACACGACAATATAAGAACTAACTCATGATTATTTTGCTGTCTTCTTGTTCAAAATGATTGAAGACCAATGAAATTAGGTCAACCAACCAGCTAGGAAGCCCATGATCAGACGCAAGATGGTATCAGGGCACTTGCTGCTTTGAATAAATGTCAGTCTCATATCTTGGAAGAATGATCTGCCAGGGTGAAGAGAAACTTGCAGCTGAGAAAGGCTTTAGTGACTCAAGAGCTGAAAAATTCCCCAAAAGCTGGAGCATCCTGGCACTGCCAGCTTCCTACTTCTGCTTGTTCCAGTTCCTTGAGGCTACCTCACCATCTACATCATCATCACTCTTCCACTCCTGCCCTTAGTGTAACTACATCTACAGAGAGATATTTTCTGCCCATTGGAGATTAGAAGGAAGTACTGTGGCCTGAGTGGTTACCTTGGGAAGACAGGATCTGACACATACATTGCACAACCTGACTGCCTGACATAAGAGGTTTCACTTCCTGAGATGGACGGAATGGTGGCAGGTTTGAGTCCAGGTTACAGGGCCAGGATGAGACATGGCAGAACTGTGGAGACTGCTACGTCAGGGGCATTGCTCCATTGCTCCAAAATTTCCCTCGAGCAAAAGCATCAGGGGCTCATGCAACCTGGATACTAGTGCTGCTTCAACCACACTGTGTTATTGGATGAGTCACTTCATCCCTCCTAGCCTTGGTTTCTTTGTCTGCTGTTCCCATTCAAATAGCTATTCATGTCTTCGTCTCAATGGTCCCACTAGATCCCACCAGACAATCATTAAGGCTCCTTTCAGCTGGCAGCTTCTGAGGTCCTGGATGCTACAATTGGAAGATGGAGAAGTGGAAGCTCAAGGCTTCTGACCAGCATCCCAAGTCCCAGAAGCAGAATGGACTAACTCAGAGCGATGCTTCGATCCCTTCCCTTCACTGGCTTTGATCCTCCTTTGCTCAGCTTGTAATCACATCAACAGACCAAAGGCATCTCTGTGTTCTATCAGGAGAGTCCACAGAGCCACCAGCCCTCCAGACCCTTCTAGTTGCCACATAAGGACTCTGTGGAAGGGTTTGAGGCTGCCCTGATCAGGCAATGAATGCATGATTGCACCACTGCACTCCAGCCTGGGGGACAAAGCTAGACTCTGTCTAGGAGAGAGAGAAAAAGAGAGAGAGAGAGAGAGAGAGAAGGAAGAAGGGAAAGAAAGGGAAGGGAAGGGAAGGGAAGGGAAGGGAAGGGAAGGGAAGGGAAGGAAGGGAAGGGCACAGTGGCTCACACCTGTAATCCTAGCACTTTGGGAGGCTGAGATGGGTGGGTCATGAGGTCAGAAGATTGAGACCACCCTGGCCAACATGGTGAAACCCCATATCTACTAAAAATGCAAAAATTAGCCAACCTTGGTGATGCGCACCTGTAATCCCAGCTACTCAGGAGGCTGATGCAGGAGAATCGCTTGAACCTGGGTGGTGGAGGTTGCAGTGAGCCAAGATTGTGCCGCTGCACTCCAGCCTGGGTGACAGAGCAAGACTCCACTTAAAGAAAGAAAGAAGGAAGGAAGGAAGGAAGGAAGGAAGGAAGGAAGGAAGGAAAGAAAGAAAGAAAGAAAGAAAGAAAGAAAGAAAGAAAGAAAGAAAGAAAGAAAGAAAGAAAGAAAGAAAGAAAGAAAGAGGTGGGGGAGGGAGAGAGAGAAAGAGAAAGGAAGAAAGGGAGGGAAGGAAAGAGAAAGAAGGAAAAAGAAAGAGAAAGAGAGAGGGGGGAGGGATAGAAAAAGAGAGAGAGAAAGTAGAGAAGGAAGGAGGGAGGGAGGAAGAGAGAAAGAAGGAAAGAAAGAGAAAGAAAGAAAAGAAAAAAGAGAAAGAGAAAGAAAGACTCTGAGGAAGATGGCAGTTCCTACAACACGGGCTTGGTGGGGACCAGTTGTTAATTTGCAAAGTGGATCCTGTGAAGGCAAAACAGAGGAGTCCCCTAGGCCACCCAGACAGGGCCTTCAGCTATCTACAGGACCAGACACCAAGCTTCTTGAGGGCTCAGTGTTAGGAATGGAGTATTGCTTCTCAAATTCACAGGAAACTAACACATTGAACAGCTTTTAGATTTCCTGTGGAAAATATAACTTACTAAAGATGGAGTTCTGTGTCTGCCTTCCTGATATCAAGATACTGGGAGCCAAATTAAAAATCAGAACACTGCTTGGCAAGCAAGTCCATGAAATGCTCTTTGTCCCACAATAGAGTCTATTTCCTTCGTGCCTCAAATACTCTCACAGGGGCTCACTCCCTTGGATAATGCAGAATGACCACAATACCCGGCACATGTTCATTTGAATAAAAATGCTGTCAAATTCCCATTTGCCCATTCAAGCAGCAAACTCTACCACCTAATGTACATGCCAGGCATTGTGCTAAACTTGGCTCAAAAAGATTTCACAGCTTCCTAGAGGAACCAGAATAGGGAGCAAGGTTTCAACTCAGTGCTGTAAGAAGTGTTACAGTGCAGATCTGTCAAAGAGGCAAAGGAGGGTGTTCCTAGACTCCAGGCACTGTTCATAACCTGGACTCTCATTCATTGTAGATGGAGGGCTCCCCTGGGCGGTACCCTGGAGCAGATACTCTGCTAGTGTCTCGGTTAAAGAGAGACTGATAACTCTGGCATTATCAAGAGATAGAGTCTCAGATGGATATTCTTACAGAAACAATATTCCACTTTTCAGAGTTCACCAAAAAATTATTTTAGGCAGAGATCATCCAGCATTGATCTGGTTTATCCAAGAGACTGATTAGGGTAACAGCACCTGGTATTGCAGTGTCGCATGAGCTCACCTCCAGGGTTGCCCCAACTCTGTCAGGAGCCTGCACCCCTGCATACGGTATGTTCCCTGCCCCATCCAAGAAAAGTCAAGTGTCTCCCCAGAGGCTCCTGCAGTTGATGGAGATCTCCTGAGGTAGAGACCCACACCCTCAATCCAGACACGGAGGGCTATTTCCCCTATATTGTACCCATTTATCCATCTCTGAGTGAGAAGATTCCTAAATTTAAGTAGGAAAAAGTGAATGAAGAAGAGTATTTGTGTGTACAAATCTGTGTGTCATCCACTTCGTCCCAGATATCATAAATTTAAACATTCTTCTAACCTAGGAAAATCCAGTATTTTAATGTTGACATCAATTGCACAATGGTTATCAGAAAAACCATGTATATTTGCATGGTGATCTATTGACAAAATGTGTCATAGTTTGCTACTCCTTTCCATGAACCAGAGAGTTATTTCAGCTTATCAGCTCCCTCCCCTAGAAATTTACATCAATCCTCTTCCCGCCACCCCCCAGTCCTTTGACTTGATTATGAAATCAGGTATTCAACAGAGAAATTACTCAGCCTCTCACTTCTGCTTTTGAAGGCCATAAAACAGTCAGGGAGAAACTAGCAGACAGAAAACCTCTTTGAGGCACAAGGCACAACAGGCTGCTCTGGGATTCTCTTCAGTCAATCTTCATTGCTCAAGTATGACTTTAACTAATACTTCCTTACAACTAGGGAAGGGAGGTGCTAAAGGAGTCTCTCTCTCTCTCTCTCTCCCTCTTTGTCCCTCTCTCTCTCTCTCTCCCTCCATCCCTCTCTTTCTCCTGCCCTCTCTTCC
Source organism: Cebus imitator (assembly GCF_001604975.1). Taxonomy (NCBI): domain Eukaryota; kingdom Metazoa; phylum Chordata; class Mammalia; order Primates; family Cebidae; genus Cebus; species Cebus imitator. Next base: position 1,029,681 of record NW_016107537.1, read on the forward strand.
TCGCTCTCTCCATCTCTGCCTCCCTCTCTCAGCTTTTTGCAAAAATGCAAGGTGTAATGTAATTGCTTATGACTCGGGAAATATTCTGGGAATGAATACTGCTTATCTAGCACCTGACACCCTAAAGGTTAGTGTCAAAGCCTCTGCTCCAGCTCACCTCACAAATACACTGCGAGTTTGGGTTTGGTTTAGCAAATGCTTTTCTCTAGATTCAAAGGACATCTCTTTCACACATTCATTCATTCACTCAGAGATCACTTATTTGTGTGCCTGCCATGTACTGGATGCTGAGAGAAATCACACATGAACATAGCTGTCATGGGGAAGTCACTCATTTTCTTCTTTTTACACAGGTGTCTGAAGCAGCCATGGCAGAAGTACCTGAACTCACCAGTGAAATGATGGCTTACTACAGGTTAGTGGGGACACTGAGACATGAGTAACATGAGCAGGACTTCTCTTTCAAGAGCGGAGTGTTATCTGTGCTTGGAGACCAGATTTTTCCCCTAAATTGCCCCTTTCCGGGGCAAGCAGGGTTCCAAGTAAATCTGATTTGAAGACTTCTTTCCCATTACAAATCCCTCCAGCCTTGGGACTTGGAGGCTATCCAGATGTGTTGTTGCAAGGGCTTCCTGCAGAAGCAAATGAAGAGAAAAGATTCCAAGCTGACAATAGAAGGAATCCCTTTGCAAAGTGTGGCTTGGAAGGGAGACAGAGAGCTCAGATTTTAGCTTACTCTCCTGGGCTAGAGGTTAGGCCTCAGGATCCAACAGGGAGCACCCAGGGTGCCCACCTCTCAGGCCCGGAATCTGCCTCTTAGACTGTTCTGTGCCTGTCACCGTGGAACTTGCCAGGTATTCTCAGGCAGCTTTGAGTGACACGCTGTTTGCAGTTTCTTATCAACAGTCAAGTCTTGTACACAGGGAAGGAAAAATGAATCTGTTTAGAAAACATAATTGAGCCATCCCCTGTTTTTATTGCAGTGGCAACGAGGATGACTTGTTCTTTGAAGTCGATGGTCCTAAACAGATGAAGGTAAGACTATGGGTTTAGCTCCCAACCCAAGGAAGGGCTCTAACATAGGAAAAGCTCAAAGAGTTCTGAGCCACTTTGATGCCATGCTATTTTGTTTTAGAATAACTTTCACCTCTTCCAGTGAGACACAGGCTGCACCACTTGCTGACCTGGCCACCTGGTCACCATTATCACCATGGTGACTCACTAACGTTGGTGATGGTGACCACACTTGGTGGCAACAGAGGAGTAATAGTGATAATTCCTGTTTTGTACTAGGAAGACAGTCAAGTCTTCAACACAAATTTGATTCTCCTTTTAGGAGAAAGGTTCAGCCTTGTTCAGGGTTCAATCACTTGAGTTAACTCATAAACCAAGAGATGATCTTGAGAACTAACAAATATCTACCCCTTTCAAGTAGAATAGTTTTTTGCTTCCAGGGGTGAAGCTTGTAACAACAAGATGTAAATTATGTAAACAAAAAGGTGAATTGAGACTTGAAAGAAAATTAGTCACTTGCTGTGTGACCTTGACAAGTCATTTTACCCGCTTTGGACCTCATCTGAAAAATAAAGGGCATGAGCTAGATGATCTCTGAAATGCTGGCATCTTGCAACCTTTGGTTCTGAAATATTTTCAGTGGTAGCTAAGGGCATTTGGGCAGCAAATGGGCATTTTTCAGACTCATCCTTACAGAGAGCCTTGTTACACTCCCGCTGTCTCTTCTGTTTTATACGATGCTCAGTAGCCCTCTTACGTGGCCCAGCCATCGGCCCAGTTAGGTCAGTTGCGCAGGTTGGGAGGAAGCCACTTTTCTCTGACTTTACTTTTTTCCAGTTTGTGGCAGCCTCCCCTAGCCTCCTAATCCAGTCCTCAGTCTTCTTAAAACACATTTCTTTAAAAGTTTTAAGACTGGCATAACTGGTTAGCTCCAGCCGTGGAAGGAGCCCGTTGGCTTCTCTGTCTGACCTTCACCCCTATTGCCTTTTCCAGCAGCTTGGTTCTGCTCCAGGTAGGAAAGTCTCTGGTGCTCAACTTTCTTTTGTGCATTTAGAGGTCTCTTTAACTGTCTTTCAAGCCTTTGAACCATTATCATGCCTTGAGGCAACATCAGTTAAGCCTTAATACAGAGCCTCTCTGAATAAGAAGACAGTGGTAATTTTTAAATATTTCACAAACAGTAACTACTCTTACAGGATTTCAGAATGCCATGAGACAATGTTATGAAAAAGAAAAACAAAAGAACTGTGTAGAAAAATTGAATAGTTGCTGAGTGAGCATAAGTGAATGGAAAATGTTATGATCATCCACATGAGAAAGCAAATCATAGTGTGACTGCATTAGGGATACAAAAAGATATAGAGAAGGTATACATGTATGGTGTAAAAAAATACAAAAATACAAATATATTTGTATTTTTTTCACATACAAAAAGATGAACAAGGTAGAAATGGGATTTATTCTAAAAGAATAGCCTGTAAGGTGTCAGAAAGCCCACATTCCAGTCTTGGGTCTGCCTCTAACTTGCCGCTGAGCTTCAAAGAGGAATAATTTTTTTATCTTATTTTATGAAAGGGAGTCTCACTCTGTCTCCCAGGCTGGAATGCATTGATACAATCTCAGCTCACTGCAACCTCCTCCTCCTGGGTTCAAGCAATTCTCCTTCCTCAGCTTCCCGAGCAGCTGGGATTATAGGTGCCTGCCACCACTCCTGACTAATTTTTGTATTTTTAGTAGCGACAGGGTTTCACCATGTTGGCCAGGCTGGTTTCGAACTCCTGACCTCAAATTATCCATCCATCTCGGCCTCCCAATGTTCTGGGATTACAGGTGTGAGCCAGCATGCCTGGCCCAGAGAGGGATGATCTTTAGAAGCTCGGGATTCTCTCAGGCCCCTTCCTCCTCTCTGAGCTTTCTCCTCTCTGTTGTCAAAGCATGGATCCTGGCGGGACCACCTCACCAGGCTCCCTCCCTCACTCTCTCCACAGTGCTCTTTCCAGGACCTGGACCTCTGCCCTATGGATGGTGGCATCCAGCTGCGACTCTCCCCCCAGCACTACAGCAAGGGCTTCAGGCAGGTCGTGTCGGTTGTCGTGGCCATGGAGAAGCTGAGGAAGATGCCGGTTTACTGCCCACAGACCTTCCAGGACAATGACCTCAGCACCTTCTTTCCCTTCATCTTTGAAGAAGGTACTTAGCCATGCACAGGCAGTAGATCTCCACTTTTGTCCTCTTAGAAGCCATCAGGCTTCCAGCCAACTAAATTCCTCCAGAGACGAAGCCCTTCAAAGATAGAAAGTCCAGCAGGGAGATAAAACAAAGAAGGCTAGAAACCAAATCAATCATCTCTTTAGTGGAAACTATTCTTAAAGAAGGTCTTGATGGCTACTAACATCTGCAACTCCCTCATTCTTTCTCAGGGGCCTTTCACTTACATTGTCACTATGAGGTTTGTAACCTCCCTGTGGGCTAGTGTTATGACCATCACCATTTTACCTAAGTAGCTCTGTTGCTTGTCCATAGTGAGCAGTAATAGAGCTGAAGCTGGAACCTATGTCTAATAGTGTCAGGTCCAGTGTTCTTACCCACCCCCCTCCCAGCTTCATCCCCACCAGTGTTGTCATCAGACTTTGACCGTCCATGCGCAGATGTCATCCCAGAAACCAAATTCTGCTGCCTCACCTCAAGAGGCCTGCCCTTCTGATTTTATGCCTAAATAACATATGTGCTCCACATTTCAGAACCTGTCATCTTCGACACATGGGATAACGAGCCTTATGTGTGCGATGCACCTGTGCGATCCCTGAACTGCACACTCCGGGATGCACAACAAAAATGCTTGGTGATGTCCGGCCCATATGAACTGAAAGCTCTCCACCTCCAGGGACAGGATATGGAACAACAAGGTAAGTGGAGACATCCTGGTTTCCCCACCTGGCCTCCCGGCAGCTTGCTAATTCTCCATGTTTTAAACAGAGTAGAAAGTTAATTTAAGGCAAATCATCAACACAAGTGAAAAGAAACATTAAAAAATAATATACGAACTTTTGTTTGGTCCTAGAAATGACACATTTGATTGCACCGGCCAGTACTCCAGTTAACAGGAGTGTGACCCTGAGAAATTAGTTGGCTCAAGCACTCCCAAGACCATGTCCAGCCAAGTCTCTTGGGCATAGTGCTGTGTCAATGCTTCCACAGCATGGGGTCATTTGATGGACATGGCCTAACTGCCTGTGGGTTCTCTCTTCCTGTTATTGAGGCTGAAACAAGAGTGGTGAAGCGATAATATGTCCATCCCCATCCCCAGCCTTGCCCCCTTGCCCCAACATCCTTCCCACTCAATGCCAGATGATTACTTGTAGGGAAATTTTCCTGCCCAGCAGGAACTTATATCTCTCTGCTATAACTGGCAAATGTTTCAAGTGCGGTGAGCCCATCATTAACTGTGGTGATCTTCCTGGCATCATGCCACAATAGCCAAAGCCTATGCACAGGAGTGTGGGCAACTAAGGCTGCTGACCTTGAAGGGCAGCCTCTCTCAGGGGAAAGCTATTTGCTCTCAGCCAGGCCAAGAAAGTCCTGTTTCTTTAGAACTGGGTAGTAAGAGTGGCCCTGGGGCCTCCAATGGACACTGCTGTGACTGAGGAAGATCAAAATGAGTGTGCCTCTTTGGAGCCACCTTCCCAGCTCAGCCTCTCCTCTCCCAGTTTCTTCCCATGGGCTACGCTCTGCTCCTGAAACAGCTTTGGTGCCTGATTTCTAGCAGAAGTACGGATTTACCTCTTTCCTTGTCTTCCACATTGATCAAATTATTCTGTTCCTCTGGATGGGCACATTGCCAGCCAGTGGCACAATGGCTTCCTTCCTTCCTTTACCATTTAAAATGTAGACCCTCCTTCATTCTCCACTGTTACCCTCTGAAGCTCAGAGAAACCCTCAGGCATTTTGGGGGAAACCCGAAATCAACCAAATGACCCTGCTGCTGTCTGTGAGAAGTCAAGTTGTCCTGTCTCTTAGGCCAAGGAACCTCACTGTGTGTTCCCACAGGGGCTACCAAATTGCATGTATCCTATTCATGGGGCCAGGGGTTGGGCTGACCTTGCACTGCTGTGTCCCTAACCACAAGACCCCCTTCTTTCTTCAGTGGTGTTCTCCATGTCCTTTGTGCAAGGAGAAGAAAGTAATGACAAAATACCTGTGGCCTTGGGCCTCAAGGAAAAGAATCTGTACCTGTCCTGTGTGCTGAAAGATAAGAAGCCCACTCTACAGCTGGAGGTAAGTGAAGCTATGGAATGAAGCCCTTCTCAGCCTCCAGCTATCACATATTCCCAGACAACCACCTTCTCCATGCCCCCACCCCTAGGAAAAGCTGAGAGAAGGCCTATTTGACAATGTTGAATTAACATAAATAAATTTAATATAGTTTATAAATGCATGCAACTTTCAATCCTGCTGCAAAAAATTAAATCATTTTGCTGGTGTTATTATGTCCTACTGGAGTTATGACCCTGTAGATTATATATTGTTAGGGCTGCTCTCATTTGATAGACACTTTGGAAAATGAATGACCTAAAGAATCGCATAATCACGTCCACTCCACTCCCCAAATCACCCCTACTATCAACTTCAGCTTTCCCAGCAAAGCTTCATTTCCAAGTTGATGTCATTCTAGGACCATAAGGAAAACTACGGTAAAAAGTCCCTGGAAACTAGCTACCTCAAGAAGGTCTAGCCTTTAAAAAAAAAAAAAAAAAAAATCTCACCTACATTATTCTCCTCAGCATTTGGCACTAAGTTTTAGAAAAGAATAAGGGCTCTTTCAGTAAACATACAGAAAGTTGGGGGTCCAATTATAACTCAGGAGTCTGGCTCCTGATCCTGTGACCCACTCATCAATTTCCTCTCCAGCCAACCCAAAGAACATCTTTCCCACAGCATCTTTGTCCCTTTCCTCACAAAAATTCTTTCTCTTTTGCTGCAGAGTGTAGACCCCAGAAATTACCCAAAGAAGAAGATGGAAAAGCGATTTGTCTTCAACAAGACAGAAATCAATAACAGGCTGGAATTTGAGTCTGCCCAGTTCCCCAACTGGTACATCAGCACCTCCCAAGCAGAAAACATGCCTGTCTTCCTGGGAGGGACCAAAGGCGGCCAAGATATAACTGACTTCACCATGCAATTTGTGTCCTAAAGAGAGCTGTATCCAGCGGGTCCTGTGCTGAATGTAAACTCAACACGTAGGGCTGGAAGAAGGGAACAGAAAGGTTTCAAATGTGGCTATAGCCTGGACATTCCTGTTGTCTACACCAATGCCCCAGTGCCTGTCTTAGGGTAGTGCTAGGAGGATCTCCTGTTCACTAGCCAAGATGGTCAGCTCTCTCCTTTCAGGGCCAATCCTCAGCCCGTGTGTTGAGCCAGGCCTCTCCCACCTCTCCTACTCAGGTAAAGCCCTCCTGACAGAAACCACAGCCACATTTGGTTCTAAGAAACCCTCTGTCCTTCACTTCCACCTTCTGATGAGCAACTGCTTCCCTATTTATTTATTTATTTGTTTGTGTTATTGATTGGTCTATTTAATTTATTCAAGAGGTCAAAAAAGTAGCAGTGTCTGTAAAAGAGTCCAATTTTTAATAGCTATGGAATCAATTCAATTTGGACTGGTATGCTCTCCTAAAATCAAGTCCTTTCACTAAGACTGAAAATGTATAAGCTCAGATTATTTAAATGGGAATAATTATGAATGAGCAAGTATGATCACACTGTTCAACGGTTCTAAAATAAACTTCACTGAAAAAACAAAAAAAAGATCTTTCCTGATCATTGACTTGTCTTGGATTTGACACTGAATAGTAAAGATAAACAGGGCTGTGAGAGTTCTTGGGGGACCAGAAGCCCACTCCTCATGGCTGAGTGCTGCAAAGTACCTGGAAACATCTTTAGCCACCAAAGACTATCCTCCTTACCCATTCCCTTTATTTCTGTTGTTCAACCAAAAGATATTCAGTGCACATCTGGAACAGGATCAGCTGAAGCACTGCAACTAGTTGGGATTGGCACTTAACAGCTGCCAGTGATTTCTCTATCTCTGCAGCAAACATCTGTTGAGCAAGTGCTATGTACTAGAAGACAAGAATACATAGACAAGAAAGGTAAGAAGTTCCTCCTCAGATAGGAGAGGCAGGTAGGTAAAAGCAATAACAAGGCAATGTGCCAAGTAGAGTAAGATAAAATACAAAAGGAGTATCCAGGAAGGAGTGAGGAGAGTGACATACGAATCAAGCCTAACGGGAGAAGCAGAAAATTTCCCCACATGGGCCAGGTGTGGTGGCTTACACCTTTAATCCCAGCACTTTGGGTGGCAGAAGCAGGAAGGTAGCTTGAGCCCAGGAGCTCAAGACCAGCCTGGGAAACATAGTGAGACCTCCATCTCTACAAAAAAAATAAAATAATCAACCAAGCATGCTGGCACACACCTGTAGTCCCAGCTAGTTGGGAAGCTGTGACAGGAGGATCACTTGAGCCCAGGAGGTCAAGACTGCAGTGAGCTATGATCGCACCATTGCACTCCAGGCTGGGTGGCAGAGTGAGACCCTATCTTCAAAGAAAGTTCTCAGATAGAAAAGAAAAGTCCCTCAGGTAGGGGAACCAGCATGAACAAGGGCATGGGGGTATAAGAATGAATGATGCAAAAAGTACACTGTCAGGATTGCAGGAGTCACCAGAAGAAAAGTCAAAACACGAAACAAGCCAGGAGAAAAGTATTTGTAGCTCACATTCCAGGTAAAGGGATAATTTGCTTCACATGTAAAGAACTGCCTCAAAACATTGGGAAAAAAAAGAACAAAATCCAGCAAAACAAGACGCAAGGGATATTAACAGTCTGTTCACAGAAAAGAAAATACTATTTGATCTTGGTCAGACTAAAACAATGTTCAACATTACTGGTAATAAGAAAGGCAAATTAAAAGCACTTTGAGATACTAATATTTTCCCATCATATTGACAAAAATCAAAAGTTTAACAACAAAACCTGTTGATCAAACTGTGGGGAAATCTTCACTGTTAAATATTACATGTGGGACTATAAATTGATATGACCCTTATAGAACAAAATTTGCTAACTATGAAAATCACAAGTGCACTTGCCCTTTGGTCCAGCAATTTCACTCCTGGAGATTGATCCTACAGATGGACATAACCCACGTGAAATGAAAATAATCAAAATTATTCATTGCACATCATTCGTAATAAGAAAAAATGGAAGTAACTCAAGTGTTTATCAAAAAGAGACTAGCTAAATGAACTATAGGACGTAGAATACTATGCAGCTATATAAAAGAATGAGAAAGCACCCTGGTATGGTTTGGATCTGTGTCCCAGCCCAAATCTCATGTTGAACTGTAATTCCCGATGTTGGAGGTGGAGTCTGGTGTGGGGCGATTGGCTCATGGGAGTGGAGTTCTTTGGTGCTGTTCTTGTGAAAGAGTTCTCACAAGATCTGGTTGTTTAAAAGTGTGTGGCTTCCTCTCTCTCTCTCTCTCTCTCTCTCTTTCTCTTTCTCATTCTCTTGCTCTCGCTCTTTCTCTCTCTCTCTCTCTGTCTCAGTCCTGCTCCTGCCATGTAAGACACCTGCTCCCACTTTGCCTTCTGCATGAGTAAAAGTACCCTGAGGCCTCCTCAAAAGCAGATGCTGCCATGCTTCCTGTGGAACAGCCTGTGAAACTGTGAGCCAATTAAACCACTTTTCTTTATAAATTACCCAGTCTCGGGTATTTCCTTATAGCAATACACGCTCTCTGCACAAACATGAAATCCTCTCCAAGGCATGCTGATAGCTGAAAAAGAACAAGATGATATGCTAACTCTGAAGTAACAAAAGATAGGGGAAGCAATACATTCCACTGTGCTTGCATTTGATTATGTTAATTCTGGAAGATACATAAGAAATGAACAAAGTAGTGTCGGAGGCTGAGAAATAAGATATATAGGGACAGGTGTAGGCGCAAGACACTTTAATGAACACATTTTATACGGTTTGTTTGTTTTTTCAATGTATTATTTATTTTATTTTGAGACAAGGTCTTGCTCTGTCACCCAGGCTCAAGAATCCTCCCACCTCAGCCTCCTGAGTAAGTGGGACTGCAAGCATACCGCACTATATTAGTCCGTTCTCACACTGCTATAAAGAATGACCTGAGACTGGGTAATTTATGAATAAAAGAGGTTTAGCTAACTCACAGCTCTGCAGGCTGTACAGGAAGCATGGCTGGGAGGCTTCAGGAGACTTACAATCGTGACGGAAGGCAAAGGGAAAACAAGCACGTCTTACCACAGCGGAGCAGGAGAGAGTGAAGAGGCGGGTGCTACGCACTTTCAAACAATCACTTCTTGTGAGAACTCACTCATTATCATGAGAACAGCAAGGAAGAAACCACCCCCATGATCCAATCACTTTCCTCCAGGACCCTCCCTCAACATTGAGGATTAAAATTCAACATGAAGTTTGAGTTGAGTCACAGAGCCAAACCATATCAGCCACCATTCCCAGCTAATTTTCTAAATTTTTTTTGTAGATACAGGGTCTCACTGTGTTGCCCAGGCTGGTCTTGAACTCCTGGGCTCTAATGATCTTCCTGTCTCGACCTTCCAAATTGCAGGATTACAGGCATGAGCAACCATGCCTGACCTACAGTTTGATTTTTGAATCATGTAAATGTATTATATAGAAATAAAATAATAATTTTTAAAGATTTTATCAAAAAATATGTATCTGACTTCTCATGGAAAGACAACTGTTGAGCTGAGGGGGCTGCCAGTGCTTGGCAGCTAACTCTCAATACTCTCCTTCTTTGAAGTTCTCCAAGCTGGGGCAGAGGCTGGCAGAGCCCCTCTCCTAGCTCTGCTTCATAACTGCAGTGCAAAGGATGACACGGCTGTTGGAGCACACACCCAAGTGGCAACCATACTGTAAGATGGAACATAGATGGTGGCAGGAAAGCAGGTGGTCTGGGAAGAAAGCAGAGGAGCCTGTGAGTTCGAGCTCTCATTCAGCCCCCTCTCCTTGACTGAGTGATACAATTCCACGAGCCCCCTCAGATCCAAAGGGGAAGACATGCCAGGAAGAATGAAACTGTGAAGGTATCTCACCTTGAGAGGAAGCCAGATTCCAAATCATCTCTGTAGGGGTAAATGGGTACAGCCATTTTGGGGAGAAAATTGGTAGTGTCTACTTTTTTGGGTTTCTTAAGTATGTACTTTGGCTCAGCAGTTCCACTATTTGGCATCTTCCCTAAAGAAATTTATGGACATCTGCTGATGTGTTGTTTATAAATGCTTAACAAAATCTACTAGAAACAACCTGCTACATATCTGCTGGTAGATGCAAGGTTAAATAAACCATGGTAAGTCAAATAAATAAATAAATAAATAAATAAATAAGGAGATGGTACTGAAATGGGATGATATCCAAGCAAATCATTCAGAGAAAAAGGCAAATTGTGGAAAAAGAACAAATTGATAACATTTATGTAAAACAAAACACTGCACTTCTACAATGCATAACCATGTGCTTCTAATGGTATACAGAGGCAGAGAGTTCTGGAAGGGTATTGACCAGACTGAAAATAAGTGGTTACTTGGAGTGGAACAGAGTGGAGGAGCGAGTCATCAAGAGAAACTTTAGCTTTATTTACGACATTTGAATTTTTACCAAAAAAAAAAATTTTTGGTAAATGTGTTTAACAAATTTTGTATTATTAGATTTTTATTCTTGTTTCTTTCTAATGTTTTGATGGATCTCTTTATATGTTAAGCGAATATATTTGTGAATGACTTACATCATTGTTTTAATCCCCTGCATTACAATGTTCAAAAGCCTTGGGTTCCAATTTCTAGATCTGAGCCAAACATTAAAATTGCGCCTCCAGACCAGAATCGATCTTTCTATTACAGGTTTAGAGCCAAGTTCTCTCCCTAGGTAACAAACAACTCCTTGTTTCTCTGCACTATGTGTCCTTGGCCTGGAAAGGAGAAATGGTCTACAGCTAAATGGAAAGGGTCTGATAACTTGAGTGGGGAAAGTCAATAACCCTCCCCACATCCAACCCAGTACACAAACACAACTGGAAGAAGTCAGTCTTTCTGAAACACGTTACACACCACACCTCCACAGCTTCTACCAGCTTTCAAGGAGAGCCTGTGTACCTGGAGAGGAGAAGGCAGTGCGTCTGAACTCAACTTGATGTCAGATTCTGCAATGGGTACTCTGTAGGGATAGGCTGTGGCCTATCCTACAGGCTTGGACTGGAGTCAGCAAGTATCTGGGCTGGAAGAAGATGAAAGATACAAAAGTGGGGGAAAGCACTCATGGTCTGGAAGACAGACTGGGGGTAGTTGGCTGCTACAACATCCTGGTTAGAGGTAGAGGGGTAAGTCAGCGTGTCTTCTGCACAGACCTCTTCCCTGCCTCATTCTTCATTCCTCATATAGCCTTCCTGAGTAATTCACAAACATCTGATTCAACTAGAAGCTGGGGTGAGAATGACCTAGAAGACTGCTGTGTTGCCTGCCCAGGGGTGTGGGCTCATAGTCAGAGCCTCCTCCCAACTTTTAGCATATCTTGCCCACATCCTGGGTCCTTAATTAGCAATGTGGAAGCAAGCCAAGTGATAAGAGTTTATCTCCAGGAAGTCCAGAAGCGCTACATTTCTCATTTGTATAAGCATAATTATTTGCTTACATAAATAATCATGAAAATTAAATTCCCTCTCAGAAAGCAGGTCATAAAACCATGAAATGCAGCATGTGGGCCAGAATCACAGGGAAAGGTAGGGCTTGGAGAGGAAAGGATGGCAGAGAGGAAGAAAGCAGAGTACCAGGGGCCCTGGGCTGCTGTCCAAGTCAGGGGCTCACTGTCTCTGAGAACATTTCACTTTCTGGTAAATGGGGCAGCTGGAGATGGAGGGTTGGATGAGCGCCAAGAGTGAGCACAGCTGAGGTCAGGGCTGTACCTGCAGTCCAGGCTAGAGTAGAAAACCTGGATCCATCTTACGTCTGACCTCATTTCCTCCTCTGTAATAATGTGCGGGTGGGGGCAAGTTCTGGTCATCAGCTCTAGCATTCTATGGTTCATTTCCTCATCAGTGATGGAAAATCACTGATGGAAGCAAGAAAACAGGATAGAGAATAACTTGATGAGTGCAATCAGAGGTGCTATTTCAGATGAGGAGGCCAGGGAATCCGCCCTGAAAAGGTGGCTTGAGCAGGTGCCTGAATGTAGAGAAGGTGCCAATCATGCAAAGATCTGGGGTACAGCATGCCAAGCAGAGGAAACCCAAGTGCAAAGACTCCGAGGTTGTACATGGGCTTAGCACAAATGTGGCATGGCAAGAAGGCCGGTGTGGCTGGAGCAGCATGAGCAATGGGTGGAGGATCTGAGAGGAGGGCAGAGGGGCAGGGAAGAGCCAGGACCGAGTAGGAGAGGTGTGAACTTGGTGTGTAATGCAAAGCCCTTGGAGGTTCTCAAACACAAAGGAGATGGTCTAATACATGGTTTTAAAATGCTACTCTTGCTGTTGTGTGGCAAATTGACCCTGGGGGCAAGAGGAGTTGAAATGTCAAAATGGAAGCAGATCAATCAGGAGGCCAGGGCAATGGACTGCGCAGAACAGACTGACGTCTTAGACTCAGGCAATAGGAGACAAGGCAGTGAGGAATATATTATTGGCATAAAGGCATCAGAACTAGCTGATGGCATCAATGTGGGAGATGAGGGAAAGAAAGAAATCAAGGGGCATTCATAGGTTTAAGGGCTGAGTAACTGGGGACATGGGGATATCTAACAGAAATGGAGAAATCTGGGGAAGGGGCAAGTATTGTGTGGGCAGGGGTCAAAAGTTCTGTATTTTTGGCTAAGTCAATTAATATTTGAGATACCTATTAGATATCCACATGAATATGTCAAATCATCAATTGAACATAAAATCCAAACCAGACAGGTCTCACACCTATAATCCCAGCACTTTGGGAGGCTGAGGCAAGAGGATCACTTGAGGCCAGGAGTTTGAGATCAGCCTGGGCAATAGAGCAAGACCCTGTCTCTACAAAAAAAAAAAAAAAAAAAAAAAAAGTCAGCCAGGCATGATGGCACATGCCTGTAGTTCCAGCTACTCAGGAAGCTGAGGCATTCATTCCCCATACAGCTCATGGACCACTTGAGTCCAGGGTTCAAGGCTGCACTAAGCTATTCACACCACTCTCTGCTACACTTCAGTCTGGGTTACAAAGAGAGACCTTATCTGTTTAAAAAAAAAAGTTTAATTAAAAGTAAATCCAAATATTTCCTGAGATACATATTCAGGAGTAACTGTCATGTAGAAGGCATATAATGTCATGGGTCACATAAACCACCTAATGAATGTCACCGGAAAAGAGAGAATTGCTAAAAACTGAGCAATAGGCACACCAGCACCGTGAGGTTGGAAGGAAGAAATCTAGTTAACAAAGGAGACAAAAGAGGAGTAGCTAGTGAGACAAGAGAAACGTCTGGAGAGAGGAGAGAGCAGGAAAAGGTGGGTGAAGGAGAATGTAGTCCACCAGGCCCAGCAATGCTGAGTAGTTGAGTAAATGAGGACATGCCCATTGCATTTGGCAAGAAAGAGGATGTCAGTGGCCCTAAAACAAAAGCGATGAAGAGCTTGAGGACAGAAATCTGACTGGAGTGAACTAAGGAGAGAATGAAAGGCAAAGACATGGAGACAGGGAACACTGAGACTCCTTGAGTAGCCTTGCTGTAAAATAAAAGTGGGTACAGAGAGGGGGAAGGGGGACAGGGCAATGCAGGGATAGCTGAAGGCAGCCATGGAATCAAAAGAGGGTTTTTATGTTTAAGATGGTAGTTGTCACACAGCACATTAGTAAGTTCATATGAATCACGACATGGGTAAGAAAGATCAATAATTCAGGGGCCAAATCCATGCAGAGCCCCCAGAGGAGGTGATGAAGTGAAGTGATGAACATTATTTAGATGCAAGTAGGTTAGCAATTCCTGGGGTAGAAATAGAAGTCAACTCCTTTCTGATTGGTCCTGTTTTCTGAATGAGATAGCACATCAAGTGCACTCAGCCATGTTAGCTGTTGAGGTCTTTGTGGCTGTCAAGCATGTAGACAGCATGTAGACAGACTTGGCTCTCCTCTCCTGCTCTTCCTCTCAGACTAAGCTGAGCTGCACTGGCCACTGTCACATCCTCTTGGGGCCATACTCTGCCACACTCCACATATTGCTGTGTTTTGCATACAACCCCTAGAAGGTCCTACTGGCTTCTCTTAGAAGAGTCTGGGCAACATCTCTCTCTTACTCATTATCACATGGCACTATGAGCAGTGGCCACATACTTAGGCTGGCGGGACAGGCCATCACAAGCAGTAAATGCACAAGACTACTCAGATTTTAAAGCACCTGTTAATCAGTAGAATGAGTTTAGAATTGTAGTCATCAATACACATTAAAAAAAAAAAAAAAAAAAAAAAAAAAAAAAAAAAAAAAAAAACAGACACTAAAGAAATCAGTTGAGTAGGATAAAGTAGGATAAAGCAATAAAAGATATCAACTACAAACCAGATAGAAGATGCAAAATTGTACCTATGTAAATCAGGTGTAAAAAGTTGAAAGCAGATAAGATAAAATGGGTAATCATGACATTTAAAAGGTATTCATGCGACCTGGTTAAGAAACCAATTCACAACTAAAAAGTCTTAGGGCCTCTTGCTGACTTAGGAGCCTGATCCCAACTCTGAGAATGACTCAGTGTGTTACCCTGTGGCAAGTGTAGACCAATGACCCTGTCTCAGATTCACCAGCCAACAGCCCAAATCAAGTACCTGAAACTTTGACTCAGAAACCTCAATGTCAAAATCTTCGACCTAGGAATCACCTGTAGTGGTGAATCTGCAATTTGCACCCCTTAGTTCAGTAGCTTTACAGCACCAGGGGGAATAAAAGGCATAGAGCTGAGGACCTAAAGGAAACCCACTGCAACAACACTTTCTCCTTAAGTTTAAAATTAAGTGTTGTTTTTAGAATCCTTGGAGTAATGTCCTTGTTATTTAGTGTCTGAAACAATTCTGCACATTAAAGAATGGGAAATATTAATTTTGTAATTCCAATTTGAAATGCGTAATTGATATTAGACTGCTATTTTAATCTGAAAGGCTAAAACAATGTGGTTAAGTTTGTAAAAAGTGTGTGAATTTTTATTCTTATTTATTACATTTTTTCTTTTCTTTCCTTTTTTTTTTTTTTTTTTTTTTTTTTTTTTTTTTTTTTTTTTTTTTTTTTTTTTTTTTTTTGGAGTTTTAGGGATTGTTTAGGTGGCTAGAAAGATTTTATTCATCAGATTTTTAAGTCTGCCTTGGCAGGCATTTGCAGTGTTTGAAAGAATCAGATATATTAAATTTGTAGTTTAAAATATTTAAGGGAACTCAATTAACTATGCTAGAAAAGAGAGTTAAGTATTTAGAAAGATTTCACATGGTGTGAAAGTTGTCAAACTCAAAATGGAGACACTAATGTTAAGAAAATCCTGTTTAGTTAAGAATTCGTTAACATTCTTAATTAATGTTAAGAAAATGAAGCCAGGGAAGGCCATGAAGAAAGAGTTCTCATGCTTGTATGCCTGATCATGAGAAACACTCTGCAAAAACCACAACCTGCACAAAGGCCATTGCAACCTTACACAAAATAGACTTCCTTAAGGACATCTGCCCAGCAGCTGCCTGTCCAACCTCAGAATTTTGTTATTGCTCTCAGTAGCCCAGCATAACTATTTCAAAACAGTGATGTAATGCTCAGTTTTTTCTTTTGAAAATCTTTCTCTTCCTGTAAAAAAACGTTGTCTTCTTTACTTACCCTGAATATGCCCATAGTTTACTATGGCGAGCATATTCCTGTCGCAATGGTCTATTCCCAAACAAACATCATTTACGTGGAGAACCTCTCTCTCTGTTTGTGATTTAGGTTGGTGATGTAAAGCAATGATACAGCTGAGCATTAATTCAAAGAGAAGTGGCTTTTCTCTTTGTTATATTAAAAAGAGGCCTTATAAATAGAATAGTAAGATTTTTAAGTTGAACTTAAAACATTAAGAAAATTTACAAGCCAGGCATAGTGGCTCACACCTGTAATCCCAACACACTGGGGGGCTAGGACAGGAGGATTTCTTGAGCCCAGGAGTTCAAGACCAGTCCAAGCAACATAGACCTCGTCTTCACTAAAAATAAAAAATTAGGCCAGGCACAGTGGCTCACACCTATAATCCCGGCACTTTGGGAGGCTGAGGCAGGTGGATCACTAGAGGTCAGGAGTTCATGACCAGCCTGGCCAACATGATGAAATCTGTCTCTACTAAAAATACAAAAAAATTAGCTGGGTGTGGCGTGGGTACCTGTTATCCCAGCTAACTGGGAGGCTTGAGGCAGAAGAATCACTTGAACCTGGGAGCCGGAGGTTGCAGTGAGCTGAGATAGCACCACTGCACTCCAGCCTAGGCGACCCAGCAAGACTCCATCTCAAAAAAAAAAAAAATTAGTCAGGTGTGGTGGCACATACCTGTGGTTCCAGCTACTTGGAAGGCTGAGCGGGAGGATCACCTGAGCCCGGGAGGTCAAGGCTGCAGTGGCCTGAGATCACACTACTGCATTCCCGAGGGGCTACAAAGTGGGACCCTGCCTCAAAAAAAAAGAAAAAGAAAATTTATGTTTTTAAATTTATAATTACAATAAATTTAGTTATATAAATTTAAGCTCAAGTAACTGTAAAGCTTCTTTCTGTGCACATAAGCTCTCCTTGTATTGACCCCACAGGAACCTGGCTCTTCTTCAAGTCAGAAGGCCTGAGGGAGGAGCCGCCCAGGTGGTCCTCGCGGGGCGGTGCCGCCAGCCATCACCAACAGGTAGACAATACTTGTGTACTTCGTCCTTGTTGCTTCCTCTGTATCCCTGACTATAAGCAACTGTGCTGCTGTCTCAGCACTGAGTCCTAGTCAGGAAAACATCCACCCACCCACCACACGCTTACACTTACACACATTCACACACACACACGTTCTGGCACCAAATAAGGCCAATTTAAAATAATTCCGATCCTTTGCTTATTTCCACACACAAACTCCATGGATATTGTACATAGCCTAAGCAACATTTCTTAATAGTCTCTTTTTCCTCTCATATTCATTTTCCTCACAGCTGTCTCCACCTTTCTCTTCCAAATTTCCTGTTAAAATCCCTGCCCCAGGGAATTTTATTCAGTTTTGTAGAATAGAGGCTGCTCTGATTTAAAAAAAAAAAAAAAAAAAACCCTACCCCATGTTCCAGATCCCTGCTTTCCGACCCCACCCCCACCCCCCACCCCCACCCCGAGACAGGGTCTTGTGTCTCCAGGCTGGAGTGCAGTGGCATGATCATGGCTCACTGCAGCCTAAACTTCCTGGGCTCAAGCAATTCTCTTGCCTCAGCCACCCCAGTAGCTGGGAGCACAGGCATTTGCTACCATGCCTGGCTAATTTTTTTCCGTTTATTTTGTAGACAGGGTTTCGCCAGGTTGCCCACGCTGGTCTCAAACCCCTGGGGTCAAGTGATACTCCTGCCTCGGCCTCCCAAAGTGCTGGGATTACAACTGTAAGGCACTGCACCCTGCCTGGATCTCCACATTTTTATAGGTTCAATATCACAAAAGTCTAAACAGTTAGACTGGCTAAGGCAGAACTGCCCTTATGAGATCAGGTATAAGAGGCAAAAGGCTAAAACACTGTGTTAACAATTATCCACATGTGGGGAAAAGGCAAAGAGAGTATGTGTGCCTTTGCAGTGTCTAAGTTGGCTGCCCAAGAGGAATCTGATGCTCTCATGCAGGAGTCCACAAAACTTTTTTTGTAAAAGGTCAGATAGTAAATCTTTTCAGCCTGAAAAGCATGAGGTCTCTATCACAGATGCTCAACCACCATCACAACATGAGGGCAGCCATAGACAATACATGACAAATGAGTGTGATTGTGTTCCAGTAAATCTTTATTACAAACACAGGCAAGAAGCCAGAGCTGACCCCTGGGCGATAGTTTGCTGACCCCTTTTCTAACGAAAAATATCTTTGGCCGGGTGGGTGGCTCACGCCTATAATTCCAGCACTTTGGGAGGCCGAGGCAGGTGGACCATGAGGTCAGGACATCGAGACCATCCCGACTAACACGGTGAAACCCCATCTCTACTAAAAATACAAAAATTAGCCCGGCGTGGTGGCAGGCACTTGTAGTCCCAGCTACTTGGGAGACTGAGGAAGGAGAATTGCTTGAACCCAGGAGGCAGAGGTTGCAGTGAGCTAAGATCACACCACTGCACTCCAGCCTGGGTGACAGAGTAAGACTCCATCTCAAAAAAAAAAAATTAGTTTGTTTGACTTACCATTTACTATTGATTGAAGACAAGGTTCTGTAGAGTCAGTTGTTAACTTGCAGGAGATTAATGAGTGACAAGCAATTTTTATTCACTAGAGTATAAAATTATTTCTGTTCTGTAGAAAAGGTAAACCCAACTGTCATATTATTGCCCTCCTTGTATCAACTTTGCTTCATTTTTTAAAATAAATTAATATTATTGCCCTAATTTGTATATAATTTTGCTTATTCAAAAGAAAATTTTTTTAAATACATTTGAGACAGGGTCTTACTATGTTGCCCAGGCTGGTCTTGAACTCCTGGCTTCAAGTGATCCTCCCACCTTGGCCTGTTGTATAGCTGGAATTACAGGTACAAGCCACTGCATGCAACTAACCTTTGCTTCTCATTTCAGCATTTTTTATTCCACTGATTATATGTATATGTATATCTGCATCTCTCTCTCTCTCTCTCTCTCTCTCTCTCTATATATATATATATATATATATATATATACACACACACACACACACACACACACACACACACACACACACATATATGGTATATATATATAGAGAGAGAGATAGTTTTGTAGCCCCTGCTGGAATGCAGTAGTGTGATCTCGGCCCACTGCAGCCTTGACCTCAGTCTCTCCTTATCCTCCTTTGATCAGTTTTGCTATCCTGTCGATTCCCCCAACAATTAGTGTGATGTTGTCAAATATATATTTGTTCTTCATCTCCTGTTTCCTGACATACAGCCTTTAAAAACCCTTGGAATCTCTGGAACGATAAGAATGTCTTTTGCATGCTAACAGGATGACTGGTGGCTGGCAGCCCCATGTAGTAGCTTCAGGGCTTGTCACAAGGAAGGCCAAGGCAAGATTGGAGACTTGGGACTTTTAGCCCCACTCTCCAACCACTGGGGAGTGGAGGGGCTGAAGGCTGTGTCAGTCACCAGTGACCAATGGTTCAGTCAATCTTGTGTACGTAATAAAACCACCCTTAAAAACGCAAAAAGGACAGGGTTTGGGAGGGCTCCCAGATAGCTGAATACAAGAAGGCTCCTGGAGGGTGGCGCCTCAGAGGGGCATGGAAACTCCACGACCCACACCCCTTCTCACAGGCCTCACTCTGCACATCTCTTCATCTGGTGTTCATCTGTATCTTTTGTAATATGTTTTAGAATGAACCAGTAAACCTAAGAGTTTCCCTGAGTTCTGTGAGCTGCTCTGGCGAATTCTCGGAACTCTGGGGAAGTGTTCACAGGAGCTCAGATTTAAGGCCATCAATCATCATCATTTATAGGCCATCTCTACTAAAAATAGATGACAACCTACCACTTGCAACTGGAATCTGAAGTGGAAGGACGTCTTGTGGGACTGAGCCTTCAACCTGTGGGATCCAACGCTAAGTCCAGGTAGACGGTGTCAGAGTGAATTAGGATACCCAGCTGGTGTCGACTGCTGGAGCACTGCTTGTGGGAGAAATCCCCATGCATTTCAGTGACTAGAGGTCACAGAAGTATTCAGTGTTGAGATGTTGTGATAGCATCATAGGAAAAACTGCATTTGTTTTTTTCTTTTTACACTGAGTTAAATTTTTGACACAAGTCTACTGCATATTAGTAAAAGGGTTACATTTTTTAATGTCTTGAAAGTTGTACTTTGACAACTTCCATATCAATCATTTTTTTTCCTGTCCCTTTGGAATCAAAATCACTTGGGTTACCCTGAACCCGGCTGAAGCCTATTCCCCAGGCCTTGAAAACTTTGAGGCCCTGCTGCCAGCCCCAATCCCTCATGAATATCAGGCCTCCTAGAGTTTAAAAAAAATAGACTTGAGGCTGGGCACAGTGGTGCACACCTGTAATCCCAGCACTTTGGGAGGCTGAGGCAGCGGATCATGAGGTCAGGAGTTCGAGACCAGCCTGGCCAACATGATGAAACCCCTTCTCTACTAAAAATACCAAAAAAAAAAAAAAATTAGCCAGGAGTGATGGTGCATGCCTGTAGTTCCCAGCTACTCAGGAGGCTGAGGCAGGAGAATTGCTTGAACCAAGGAGGCAGAGGTTGCAGTGATCCAAGATCGTGCCACGGCACTCCAGCCTGGGCAACAAAGTGAGACTCTGTCTTGGGGAATTAAAAAGAAAAATAGACTTGAACAATGAGACTCCACTGGATGGATTTAGGGGAAGTACAGGAAGCAGGACCTGCCGGTGCAATGCCACACTCCACCTGTCCAGACTTGGACCTCACCAAGGGAGGTCTGTGGGGACAGGGAGAGGCCCTCTGCCTCCACCCACTCTTCTACTCCCCAAACCCTGAGTTGTGCTGAATGTAGTAAACCTGAAACACAAGGGCTTAATTTGGCAATAGGTATCTGAAGGACTTGAGGTGCTTCTCCCTCCACTCACTGCAAACTCTGCCTCCTGGATTCAAGCAATTCTTCTGCCTTAGTCTCCCAGTTAGCTGCGATTACAGGTGTGTGCCAACATGCCTGACTAATTTTTGTATATTTAGTAGAGATGAGGCTTCACCATGTTGGCCAGGCTGGTCTTGAACTCCTGACTTCAGGTGATCCACCCATTCCGGCCTCCCAAAGTGCTAGGATTACAGGCGTGAGCCACTGCACCCAGCCATTGTATGTATTTTGTGGGTATTTACTAGAACATTATTCAAAATAGTACGAAAAATTTTGAAATAAACTGAGGACTGGTTAATAATTTTGGATACAACCACATAATGGAATACTACACAGCCATTAAAAATTACATTGAAGCAAGGTGTGGTGGCTCATGCCCGTAATCTTAGCACTTTGGGAGGCCAAAGCGGGAGGATTGCTTGGGCCCAGGCGTTCAAAACCAACCTGGGCAACATGGCAAAACCCCCTCTCTAAAAATAGCGAAAAAAAAAAAAATAGCCAGGTGTGGAGGCACACACCTCTAGTCCTCTAGTCCCAGCTACTTGGAGGGCTGAGGTGGAAGGATCACTTGAGCCAGGGAGGTTGCAGCTGCAGTGACCCAAGATCAGATCATTGCACTCCATCCTAGGCAACAAAGCAAGATCCTGTCTCAAAAAAAAAAGATTACTTTGAAGAATATCTTATGGTATGGTTAAATATTCATTTTTCAGTGTTAGATGCAAATTAAAGCAAATTATAAAATATACAGTTTGATTCCAGCTTTGATCACTACGTATATTCTATATACGACTATATATGCATATATTATATATATGAATATGTTATGTATGTATATAAATATAACAATATATGTTCTATATACAGATGCTATATTTTACACATACATACACACATATATATTATCTTCTCTAGGGAGCAGAAAGAGATTAGACTGATAATGAAGATAGGGTACAACTCCAGTCCAGCTCAACCTAGGGGACTGGTTTTAAAGCCTCAAGGGAGAGCAGCTGGGACTAGACAGCAAGGCAGCTATTTGTAAGCATCTTTGTGTTTCGTGCTATTGGGGTGAGAAACAACAGCACAACTTTTGAAAGCCCCTTTCCACTTACCCCACAAACTGCATAGCAGCTTTAGGACTCTCAGAGTTCGAGAAGGCCATTTGCAGAGGAGAAGTAAAAACATGTATGAACTTGACCCTGAGCTCATGGACTGTGCCATAAGGGAAATTCCTAAAACAGCAGGAGAGACCCTGGGGGAAGGGAGAAGCCCTGCATCAGCAAGTCCAGGCAGAAGCCTGCATTCCACAGATGCTCATCTGTCTGGCTGGTGAGGTCTAAGGACATTTGGTCTCAATATTAAGTCGCATGAAAGAGGTCACAAACCCAGTCCCTTGGCCATAAAAGGAAATAAACAAACTCTGGCTCGAGAGGTTAGGGAGGAACAGGGCAAGGGGAGGTTCAAGAGAGTTTTCATGGATGAGATGAAATTTAAGCAAGGCCCTGGAAAATGAGAATTTCAACCGATAGACGTATGGTAGGTCAGAAAGCAAAGGTAAAGAGGGGGCAAGTGCAACGGGCAATGACAGATATGACCAGAGTGGCATGGGGCATGGCTAGTGGAGGAGATTAGACTGGAGTTTGGGAATGCCACAGTATAGTGGCTGGATTTAATCCTAGGGGTGATAAAGCAAATTGGTCAACTCCCAACCCCCTTGTAAAAATGGCTCCAAAATACCGGGCATTTGATAAATGACTACTTCTACTCTACTATTCTCACCCTCTTAAGAAGAAAAAGAAAGTGGAGGCTTAGAGAAGGGCAGTGGCTTGTCCCAGTCACACTGTGATTTGGCCACAAACAAGAATGAAACCTCACACCCAAAAATGCTGCCTTGACCTCACTTCCTTTCTTTCCTCCTCGATAGATTGCAGACTATCCCAAGAGTGACGTACCCCATCAGTGCTTCAGCTTTCCTCAAAAACAATGCCAAATATTAGCCATATGTCACTGTAGCAAGAGCCCTGAACCAGGAATCCCAGCTTTTACGCAGAAATGCTGATTGACCCTGTGACCATTCCCTTCACTTCTCCACTGTATTTTTCCCCACCTGTAAAATGAGGTCCTTTCCAGTTATAAAAACAGATGATGCTATTGTCCCATTTTGTATCTAATCCTACTGTGTTATAAAATCATGAGGAGGCTCTGTACATTCATCTTGGCCAATTCCCTTCTTATCTCTACTTCCCCCATCCCCTTTCCCTAGAGAAAGCCAGCATTGTTCTTCCGGATCCATCGCTTAAGAAAGTGCTTTGTCTCCCTGGTTATTTAGGTGATAAAAAGTGACCTAGGTGACAGCCCTGGAATGGGCTGAAAGCAACAAAAAAGCAGGTGAAATAGACAGTTACAATGACGACAATAATAACAACCAACACCATAAATTCTTTTTTAGTACACTGGGAGAAAACTTCTCACTAACGAGAAAGAAATAAAAAAGAAAATTAAAATCTCCTGCAATGCCCACAGTCATTGAATAGCTACATGTGTACAGCATTTGGTTATTTTTACATACTTCACATTTTAGCCTTCAGAGCAGCTCACAGGGGTGAATTTAATTTTTAGTTCAGCTCCTGGCGCAGTGCCCAGCACAAGTTAAATAAATGTTCTGTGAGTAAATGACCCTATTTTTAGATGAGGAAATCGAGGCTCAAGGAGAACAAGCAATATAATGTTCCCCTCCTTTCAGCCATCTCCTTTTCACCCCACTGAATGCAGTAGTCCTAGTGCCCTGAACTTGACCTTCTTCTGCTTTCCAGACTGGTTCGTCTAATCCCACTCTGACTCACCACGCCACCTCTCCTGGGTATGATGTCTACATTTTAAAACAAAGCGTGAGGAAATAAGACATTAGTGTGCTTGCCCACCCCCTCTCACGCCAAAAAAAAAGTCTCTTTATAACGGAAACTTCTCAGTCTGGTAGGAGACTTTTGTTCCCTCATTTACGGTAGAAAGTCCCTAGCCTTGGACCTCACACCACAGCTATTCACATAGGGAAATGAATAACATGAGAAGTCAGCATATAACTCTCCCAGGCTCCAGTACAGACGAGTTATTGCCAAGCTGTACTTTGACCGTCAACCCTCCCATCCACAGAAAATGAACTTTGGAATGCCTGCCCTCAATTGGGGTAGGACTCCCCAGAACCATGACCATTCCTGACCCACTCCTTGGAAGTGGCAGGTCAGGTTTAGCACACAGTCTGTAGAATGTCTACACACATGAAAACCATCTCTGTCTATTGTGACAAATGACTGGAACTCAAGCATACAATATACCCACTGGTTCTTCTTTTTTGGCAATGACATCAGGAACATTTGTATCTGCCATCCGAAGGAAAGGTTAAGAGAGATAGGTCTTTAAACACAAAATGGGTAGAGGCTCAGGTCTGAAAAAATGAATTCTTTCACTCACAACTATTTTTTTTTCCTGTCAATAAAAATACTTGGAGACTGAGTTGGCAAATGAGAACCTGGGACACGTGTGGGGAAATTCTGGTTCCTGCAGCAGTTACTACTGCTGCTACTGACTAATCGCTCTGAATTCACTTTGTCTCCACCAGAACTCTGCCCCAACTTCCTTGGTAATTCCCCAGCACAGAGAGCATGCAATCGCTTGATACTTTGCTGTTTCTAAGATTGGAAATGGAATATTTGTGTAACTTCCTTTGCCAGAGAAAATGATAACCTTTAACTTTTCATCGAAAGAGAAGGAAGTGGGTGCTGTAATACAATTTTCTCTGTCAGTACTGTCTAGCGAGGCTAAGAATCATCCTTGAAGTGACCTCAGCAGAGTCCTCAAGAGACAGCTGGGCAGTGGCTCTATGGGTGTCCTGGGCCTAAGCCCCATCTGCCCTTCTCCTAACCCACCCTCCACTCTCAGGAGGCCTTGGATTCTATTTTCTAAGACCAGGAATGAAAAAGACTCAACAAGAACCTTACACTCCCTACTTGAGGCTGCTTCCCAAGTCTGTCCTAGGAATATCCCTCCAATCCCCCAGCTCATCAGCCTTGTGGCATCCCTGTGTGAGGAAGGTACTTTCTACCTGGCCACCAAAAATAGTCCTCCCTGGACTTCAGGCTGCTCCTCATCAGCTGATGCCCTGCAGGTTCACACCTCCAAAAGTTCTCTTCCTGGCCCCAGGCCCTGGAATCCTTGTATTCAGCAACTCATCTTTGGCTCCCTCTCTCTCTCCCTTCCCTTCTCTTCCCTGCCAGGGAGGCCCTTTCCTAAGTGACACCAGACATACCCCTATTGACCTCCACACCATCCTGCATTGAGTGGGAGCATCGCTTTTATCTCTGCAAGACCTCTCCCTTACCCATGGGCTGGCATGCTCTCCTCCTGAGAAGTTTCCCAAAGCAGCTGCTGCAGTAGAAGCAGGAAAGGAGAAAGTGGGGGAAGCTACTTTTTTTTACTGAATGCCACAGGTAAACAATATATTGGGTCAACTGAACTTACTGAAGTACAAACCAGAAATGGTATTTTTTTCCAGTAACTGTCTTCAAACATGCTCTGTCAGAACCCCCTGACATCTCAGGCCACTGCAGAACCTTTTGGTAAATAACTTGCATATATGAACAGTCTCAGAGCCCAGAAAAAATAACAGCTATGCACTCTTGTACCTATTTCTGTATTTTTTGCCAAACTCCATTGAAATATTAAAACATTAAAGGGATTATTAAATACACAACTCCACAAGGATGGGAAGAGCAAATGAGAAGACAGCAGCAGTGAGGGAGAAAGGGATACATTTCTTTGATCAGTCAGGCAATTCCCTGGCATTCTCATCACCGAGTTCATATTTGCAGTAGCAATTCAAGAGTTCTGAGTCTCACATAGAAGTATCTTTAAGAAAAAAAGAAAAAATAATTTGAAGGCTGGAAAGCAGTGGGGTAAATGGCAGCTGATCCTAAGTGAGCAGTGGAGAAGTTGAGGACCAATCGGCATCTAGTACCTTTGGGACTGGGATCACAGGGATGGTAAAATAAAAAAAGATTGCATGAAAGCTGGTTAAGAAATAGAGATAATGGAAAAAAAAAAAAAAAAAAGAAATAGAGATAATTCTCCAAACACCCCCCCCCAAAAAAAATACATTCTGTATGTTTCCATTTATATAAAACTCTAGAAAATGTAAACTAGGACAAGAGTCATGGCTCACACCTGTAATCCCAACAATTTGGGAAGCCAATGAGGCAAGATTGCTTGAGGCGAGGAGTTCGCCACCAGCCTGAGAAACATAGTAAGACTCATTTCTATTTTTAAAAAAAGAAAAATGTAAGCCAGCTGTGGTGGTGTACACCTGCAGTCCCAGCTACTCAGGAGACTGAAGTGGGAGGACCACTTGAGCCTAGGAATTCAAGGCTGCAATGAGCTATTATCACACCACTGCACTCTAGCCTGGGCAACAGAGTGAGACCTTGTCTCAAAAAAAAAAAAAAATCAGAAAATGTAAACTAATCTATAGTGACAGAAAACAGATGATTGTTTGCTTGGCAATAAAGGAGGTGAGGAGAAGGAATTACAAAGAAACTTGAGGTAACTTAGGAGGCATATAGTCTCTTCTCACACTGCTACAAAGAGCTACCTGAGACTGGGTAATTTATGAAGAAAAGAGATTTAACTGACTCACAGTTCTGTAGGCTGTACAGCAGGCATGGTTAGGGAGGACTCAGGAAACACAATCATGGCAGAAGGGCAAACAGTAAGCAAGCACATGTTCACACGGCAGCAGGAGAGAGAGCCAGCAAAGGAGAGCTCGTGAGAACTCATTCAGTATCTAGAGAACAGCAAGGGGGAAGTGCACCCCCACAATTCAATCACCTTCCACCAAGCCCCTCCCTCAGCTTTGCAGATGACTATTCAACATGAGATTTGGATAGGGACACAGACCCAAACTGTATCAGGAGGTGATAAATATGTTTACTATCTTGATTGTGGTGATGCTTTCACAAGGTTATATCAAAATATAAGTAGCACAATTTAAATATGTGCTCTGTTTATTATATGTCTCTTTTATGTCAATAAAGCTGTTCTTTAAAAATTTTTTGACAGGGTTTTGCTCTGTCACCCAGTATAGTGGTAAAATCACAGCTCACTGCAGCCTTGACCTCCTGGGCTCAATAAAGCTGTTATTTTAAAATGCTAGCCAAGCTGTGAGAAAATTCTCATTTGTTGCTAGTTGATTCAGCCTTCTTGGAGAACAGCATGATAATTATTTAACTTCTGAGTAATGATAAAAATGATATTAACAGGGAAAAATAAATGGTTAGATTTTCAGATCATCTTTCCAATACTAGCAGAAAACAGAATGTTAAGGTAGGAGATTACTAAAAATAAAATGATCATTGAAAGGATTCAGCATGGTGTTGAAATTCCAGACTTTCTCCCTCATATTACATGCAGAAGGCTGGTAGCCAGGCCTTTATCCTCCAGGCAGAAGATCGAAAGAGCTTTCCCTAGGGAATCAGGCCTATATTAATACTAGGGGCTCCCAAATCCATTGGCCTTGCCAGGACATCAAGCAATGACACACAACCACCAAGCCTCAAGCATGTATTGAGAGTTTCCAATCAGCTTTTTAGTTGCCCACTCTCAAAAATCTAATATTACTAAACATCTGCAGAAAGTTTCTAGCAAGATAGAGATCAAAACAGAACAACCCAAAAAAGCAGATGGGGGAAAAAAGACTGGGTAAAGAGAAGAAAACTTTAAAAAAAGATCAGGTGCAGTGGCTCACACCTGTAATCCCAACACTTTGGGAGGCTGAAGCAGGAGGATTGCTTGAGCCCAGGAGATAAAGACCATCCTGGGCACATAACAAGACTTCATCTTTATTAACAATTTAAAAATTGGCTGGGTATGGTGACATGTACCTGTGGTCTCAGCTAGTTGGGGGGCTGAGGTAGGAGGATAGCTTGAGCCCAGAGATCAAGGCTGCAGTGATCCATGATCACACCACTGCACTCCAGCCTGAGCGACAGAGTGAGACACTGTTTTGAAAATAAAAATAAATAAAAATTTAAAAACTATTATGAATATCTCTAGAGTAATAAGATAGTAGAACCATCAAATAAAGGCAAAATACTATGGGGGAAAATGTGAGGAAGAGAGAACTGTATTCAAAGTAAAAATATATATAGTAAAATTCAATAAAAGAGTTGGGAGATAAGATCAAGCAAGTCTCTCAGAAAGTAAAACAAAAGGATAAAGACTTAGAAAATGAGGTAGTTAATAGGAATATTAGACAACCGTCCTAAATGACTCAGAGCTGAAAACAGACCAGAAAGAGACAAAAGAAAAATAATTTTTCCAGAGAAAGAGGTAAGAGAAAAAAAAAAAAAAAAAAAAAAAAAGAGGTAAAAAAAAAAAAAAAAAAAAACAGTAAAAAAGGAAATAATAAAGTTTGCAGAACTTGAAGAACATGAGGTTTTCCAGATTAAATGGCCCATTGAGTGCCTAAAATAACGAATGAAGAAAGACATACATCATGAAATTTCAGAACGCTGGGGATAAAAAGACAATCCTACAACATTCCAGACAGAGAATAACAGTCACATGGAAAGAATCAGGCATTTGAATGGTGTCAGACCTCTCACAGCAATATTGGAAGCTAGAAGAAAATGGAGCAATGTCTTAAAAATCAGGAAGGAAAATTAATTTCAATGTAGAATTCTATACCTAGCTGATCTACCAAATGTCAGGATAGAATAAAGATATTGTCAGATATGCAAATTTCTAAAGAAAATGTTCCTTCCTAGACATCTTTCCCAAGAGGCCACTGAAGGGAAACAAGAAGAAAGATCCAAGGCAGAAATTAGGTGAAGGGAATCCTGATGGTGAAGGGGATCCCAGGATGAAAGTGGGCACAGCAACAAGGAGCCACCAGTCCAACTTGGAGCAGGGTGAGAGAGTGCTAGGAATTTTTTTTCCTAAGATAAAAATAAACTACCTAATACATCTGAATGTGTTAAGAGGAGATTTAAATAATTAGTGAAAAGTTTAAAGTGAAATTAACGATAATCAGAGGTGGATTTACTGTGAAGCTAATCAAACTTAAATTTCAGAACACTTCATCTGCAAGAGTCCTTTCCAAAACCCTGTATCTAATTTTGTATTTATAATTTTACATTTGTTTTCTTAAAAAGGACGACAAATATAAACTATATTCAGCCTTCGTAATAAGTACATAGGAAACTAAGCAAATGGGGGGAAAAGACAAAGAAAAGTACCTGGTTTGCTAAATGGTTTGGATCTGAATAACATATATTCGTAATAATACAAGCACTGATTACTGGTCTAAGAAAATGAAGATATAATTGCATTAAAAAGACCAGGAGGTAGGAAATGTGACTGTGTATGGTATAGACTGGGGAAGAACAAAGAACCTAAATCCTCATTTTCCAAAGATAATTGTTAATACCTAAAACTCAAAATTCAAGAAGTAACAATAAAAGCATGTCATTAAGAAACAAGTACTAAACACTAAATAGGAAGGTAGAGATGGGGGCAAGAATCTAATCATTTTTTGCAACAAATTTTGTAAAACTATTTGACTGTTTACATGTAGAATTTGGATCTTTTAAAAAAAAAAACACACACACACACAAAATAATAATACCATTATTTTTTAACTGGATTTTTGAAAAAGAAGATAAAAATCAGTCTTGTTTTAATACTTAAAACTCATTCCAAGTTCATCCACACAAAACTTACATTCAAAAATTAAAACTTCTGGAAGATGAGTTTGCAGATGTTCATTATGCTCATTTTTTAACTTGTATGTTTGGAAAAATGTCATGATGAGAATTGAGGAGGGGGATGAGAAAAGAAGAAAAACATCAATCCCACATCCCATTCAATTTTCAGCCCTACCTATAGCTCTGGAGAAGGGCAGCAGGTCCATCCTTCACTCTTTCTTCCCCTCTTTCCCCTCCTTCTGGCTCTTCCTCCTTTAAGTTGGAGCCCAAGAAGAGGCACTGGGAAATGGAAAATTCTTTTATATGTGGTACCATCTGAGGAAGCTGCCATGGAGACCTGGCCCCACTGTGGGGCAGGAATGCTCAGCTGAGGCCTCGTGCCCACGCTAACGTAGACTCGTCTGGATATGTAGGGTGATCTGACAGGGCAAAGAGCAGGAAGTCATGTATGGGTATGAACTGATCTGTATGCAAAGGCGGGGAGAACGTGCAGAGGAATGGGACGTGAGAAAACAGCACAGCACGTTTCTTTAGCAGGTGTCTGCTTAACCATAGGAGGTCACAGGGAAAGAGGCTTAGAGGAGTTATTTTCACTGTGAGATGTGAGTGTAAAAAAGTGCCCAAGACACAGAGAGTACCAGGGAGATGTCCTCCTTCCTACACGAATGCAGAATGATAACAGGTCTTATAACATACACATGGGTCCTCAGAGGAGAGACAGGCCTCCAGAGTGGACATCAGCATTCTCCTCTGGTCAGCAGCTGCAGGGCCGGTGCTGGGGCCCTCATGAAACTTCATGGGCAATGAGCTCTCAGCAATAGCAGAACAGTGCCTTTGGGACTGTAGCTACTAGACCGATTTTCATGTAAGATGGCCTCTGAGGACTCAGAGATGTGCCAGGCTGAGACTTGCAGGCAGCTCCAAGTTCTTGGTAAGAAGGCAACAGGAACTAGGGAAACTGGAATTATTGTTACTATACTTTCTTTATATCCACACAGTCACAAGGTCCAGAGAGTCTCTATTATTTTTTTTTAAAGACAGGGTCTCACTCTGTCACCCAGTCTAGAGTGCACTGGCATGATCATGGCTCAGTACAGCCTTGACCTCTAGGCTCAAGTGATCCACCTGCCTCAGCCTCTCAAGTGGCTGGGACAACGGGTACATGCTACCATGCCCAGCTAATTTTTTTTGTATTATTATTTTTGGTAGAGACTGGGTCTCCCTGTGTTGCCTAAGCTGGTCTCCAACTCCTGGGTTCAAGTGATCCTCTGGCCTCAGCCTCCCAACGTATTGAGATTACAAGCATGAGACACTGCACCAAGCCAGTATAGTCTTTTAACAACTACTGAGGTACGACTAACATTTTAAAAACTACACAAATTTAAATATGCAATTTGATAATTTTGACAAATGTATACACCAGTGAAACGATCACTACAGTCAAAATAATGAACATATCCATCACTCCCAAGCTTCCTCACGCCCCTTGGTAACCCCTCTCTCCCCACTCCCTGACCCCTAACATCAGACAACTAATGATGCATTCTGTCCCCATGGGCTCATTTAAATTTTCTAGAATTTTATATAAATAAAATGATATAGTATATACTCCTTCGTGTATGGCTTCTTTTGGCCCAATTATGTCAAGATTCATGCTTATGGCTGTGCGTATCCTTAGCCCATTGCTTTATCTTGCTGAGTAGGATACCACTGCATGGATAGACCATATCCATTCACTCCTGAATGTTGAATTCTCTCAGTTTTTAGCAATGACAAATAAGGTTGCTGTGCACATTCTGGTATAGGTATTTGTACAAACACAGGTTTTCGTTTCTCTTGGGTAAAGACCTAGCCGTGGAAGGGCTGAGTCATATGGTAAATAGATGTCTAACTTTTTAAGAAACTGTCAAACTGTTTCCCAAAGGGATTGTTCCATTTTACATCCCCACCGGCAGTGTATGAAAGTTCCCGTTCTACCACATCCTCACTAGTCCTTGGTGTGGTCAGTCTTTTTAATTTTGGACAAGCTAACAGGTATAAAATGAGGCCCAGAGAGTCTCAAGTTACATTTGTATCCTTTTTGGCATCCAAAACGGTGTGAAGGATAGAGAAAATACTAGTTCCTTAATTGGTCAATCATTTACAGTAAGTGGAATTTTTTACAAACCAGAAGTTCCACTGGGTTAAACTATGCCATTTATTATTGACAACGTTGTATGTGCCTGTGCCAGCAGGCACAGACACATACAAAGAAACAGGAAGGTGCAGAGACAAGGTAGGGCATTGACAAGGAGGTGACTTGGGCTCTGGTTCTGCCCTATCACCTAGTAAAATATTAGTGAAGTAGCCATGAGTAACTCACTTACTTGCCATGGGCTCCATTTTCTTATCTGTAAAATAGGAACACTGAAATAGCTAGTTTGCCAAGGTTTGTGAATAATCAAAATTACAAAGATCAGTGACATTTCTATGAGAGAAATATATTTCCAAGTATTTTATGGAGTACATCAGACACAAAGGAAGACAAACTGAATATTTTTTAGTATTTCTTTCTTACCGAAAAATTCACATTTTGTTAAATTTTCAGAACTACTTCTTGAGGAGAGTGTAGCTGCCCCCATTTAGAATGATAGAAAATATCAGTCTGTCTGACTCCAAAGCCAAGTTCTCACTACAATGAGAAATGAAACAATTGGATCACTACAGATGCAAGGACCTCTCAGGGGCCCACAATTGTGAATTCTGTTCCCCTACCGAATAGAGTTAAAATTTCATAATACAGTACTCCCTAGCTTTTCCACAGTTTCACTTTTCATGGTTTCAGTTACCCAGAGTCAACTGCAGTTCTGGGTAACTGAAATATTTTTCAACCTAGAAAATATTAATAACAAATTCCAAAATTAAGCAATTCATAAGTTTTAAATTGCGCTCCACCTGAGCAGTGTGATAAAACATGTACCACCATCCCGCCTGTCCAGCTTATCATTAGTCATTGACATCGTCTGCTCCTGATATCCAATCGTGGCTCTATGATGCAGGATCACCAAAGCAGATGACACTCCTTCTGACATATCATCAGGCCAATATCAGCCTAACACTACATCACAATGCCCACATCAGTCACCTCACTTTATCTCATCAAGGAGGAATTGGATCAACTCACGTCATCACAAGAAGAAGGGTGGGTATAGAACAGTAAGATAATTTTGGGCCAGGCATGGTGGCTCACTCTTGTAATCCCAATACTTTGGAAGGCCAAGGCAGAAGGCTTGCTTAGGCCCAGACGTTCAAAACCAGCCTGGACAGCATAGTGAGACCTCCTCTCTGTACAAAGATAAACAAAATTATCCAGGCATGGTGGTACATGCCTATGGTCCTAGCTCCTCAGAGGGCTGAAGTGGGAGGATCACTTGGTCCCAGGAGGTTGAGGCAGCAGGGAGCTGTGATTGCACCACTGCACTCGAGCCTGGACAATAAATTCAAAAAATTATCTGAATGTGGTTTCTTATTCAAAAAAAAGGTAATTTTGAGTAAGAGACCACATTCAGATAATTTTTATTACATTATATAGTTATAATTGTTCTATTTCATTATTATTATTGTTACTTTCTTTCTTTGCCTAATTTATAAACTAAATATTATCGTAGGCATGTATGAATGTATAGGAAAATCATAGATATACAGGGTCGGGTACTATCCACAGTTTCAGGCATTCACTGAGGGGCTTGGAACGTGTCCTCCTCAGATGAGGGGGCACTACTGTCATCTCCTCAGTAATCCTTGATTCAATCATCAACACAAATGGTTTGGTCAGGTCTTGCCTCTGGAGACAAAATTGCTAAGGATTTAAAAGGGGGAAAAATGTGGTTCACTGGGAAGGTCACCTCTGCTCTATTGGAGAGCAACTTAAAACCCAGACCATGACAAGTAGAAAGGCCACCCCACACTCTCCTTCACACCTGGAGTATTCAGGAGTCAATCATATTTCAGGACCACCAGGGGCAAACTGGGGAAAACTGAGCTGCCTGGAGGAAAGTAATCAGCTCCACAAGGAGCTTAAAAAACAAGTTCTGGGAGGAGCAGTTGGAGAAGACTCAGGGACACATAAGAGATGCCATCAGATTTCAAAGGGCTCCCTCATTGTGTCAGACCTATGCATCTTCAAGGGCATAAATAGATGGAATAATCAGATGAGACTCACAGAGGACATCAAAATAGTGACTCCCCAGAATAAAGAACATTCTATAATAGAGCTGTCCAGCTGCAGAGTGGACTGCTTCACAAAGCGACAGGTGTCCTGCCTCTTGAATCACCATCTTCATAGAAATGCAGTAAAAGGGACTTAACTCCTGCCCTGAAGAAATGGTTAGATTAGGGAAAGAAATCCAAAATTTTTTAAAAGGAAGCGACTATAGGCATCTCCTGGGAGTTTTCTAAAGACTTTGTTTAAAGAAACTAAAGAGCTGGGACAGGAAATGCCAAATTAAATTAAGAAAGGCTTGCTTTAAGATAATGCAAGTGGCTGGTGATGAAGGAATGAGTCGTAGGCCCTGGATCAACTGTATCAGGCATTGCTGAGCATAGAGCCAATTCTGTTTACTAGATTTGCTTGGAAAGGGCCAGATGAGAAGGACTTTTCCAAAGGCACCTACTACCCAAAAAGCTGCCAAGGAGTCCAATGGAGCCCAGAGAGAATATTTCCAAGAACTGAGGCCCAGAGGAAGATCTCCTTACAAAATTGTCCTACAAATTGAAGGAGATATTTTTAAATTTTTGTAGTGTTTTTAAATTTTTTATGTTTTTCTTAAGACACCAGAAATTATATATGTTTGTTGTAGAAATTTTTTTAAATGAAGAAAAGCACAAACAAAATACTCAAAAGCTTCTGTAATTCCACCACCAAGCTATCACTGCTATTGACATAGTGGTACATATCTGGCTAGTCCTTTCTGTTTTATAAAATGGAATTACGATATGAATACTGCTCATTAATTGAAATACAAACCAAAATAGGAAATAAAACATATTTGTTTCCTCTGTGTCCATGAGTTTACCTTATTATTTTACAAAAAGCTCTTAAAAGTTAACAAATAAAAGTTGAACACCCTCAATTAAAAAAGTAAAAGTAATTAACAGAAAATTACTGAAAATTTTTTTGAAACCAAAAGTAGTCAGCATTGGTGAAAGGCTACAAAAGTGGACACTTTTATATAATGCTGGCAGGAGGGTAAGAAGACATAACCTTTTTGGAGGACAATTTGCCAATAGAGTACCAAAAATCTTACAGTTGAAGAGATCTTTGGGCTGAGTGCAGTTGCTCATACCTGTAATGCCAACACTTTGGAAGGATTACTTGACCCCAAAAGTTCAAGACCAGTCTGGGTAACACACTAAGACCTCGTCTCTATGAAAAATAAGAAAAGTTAGCTGGGCATAGTGGCCTGTGATCCCAACTACTCAGACTGAGGCAGGAGAATTGCATGAGCCTGGGAGGTCAAGGCTGCCGTGAACCATGTTCATGCCCTGCCTCACAAAAGAAAAGAAAAGAAAGAAAAGGAGAGAGAGAAGAGAAGAGAAGAGAAGAGAAGAGAAGAGAAGAGAAGAGAAGAGAAGAGAAGAGAAAAAAGAAAAGAAAAGAAGACAGAGATTTTTGAACCCTGAATTCCACGTTTAGAGATTCATCTTAAGGAAATTCATTCCAAAGAAATTTATCCCCAGGATTATCTAAATTTTTGCCTTTATTTTCTTCCAGTAGCTTTATGGTTTAACTTTATTATGTTTAAGCCTTTAATTTATTTGGAATTTATTTTGGTATAAGGAAGATGTGACCTTTTTTTTTTCCTTTTACTTTAAAAAAAATGTATGACAATTATTATTTTAGAGACAGGGCGTTGCTCTGTCACCCAGGCTAGAGTGCAGTGGTGTGATCATAGCTCACTGCAGCCTTGAACTTGTGGCCTCAAGCGATTCTGCCCTGTCAGCCTAAGGGTAGCAAGGACCACAGGCATATATCACCATGCCCAGCTGTTTTTTTTTTATTTTCTGTAGAGGTGGAGTCTTGCTTGCTTGTTGCCCAGCCTTGCTATGTTGCCAGTCTTGCTATGTTGTCTCAAACTCCTGGGCTCAAGTGATCCTGCCACCTCGGCCTCCCAAAGCACTGGGATTACAGGCATGAGCCACTGTGTCCAGCTGCCTTTTTATTTTTTAATTTTTCAAGTGCTTTGTTGGTTCCAAAATACCACTTATTAATCCACACTTTCCCCCTCTGGTTTTAAATACTGGAATGTAACAAAAGCTTTGAAATGTAACCCAACGCCTTATTCAGGCTACATTTGAGGAAATCTGAGACCAAGAGTCTGAAGGCCCAGTTTCCCTCCTCAAACCCAGGATATGGTCAATGTGTCACTTCTACTCTTTCTATTTTATTTCTAAGAACTCCTTCTTTCCAAACTCTGCTATGCCCCTGGCTCAGGTCTGTAGAAATTCTCAGGGTCCACGGACAAAGCAGAACTCACTTATGGGGAAATCTGGGAAATGTTTATCTATTCACTTAAGCCTGCCCCATGTGGTGACTCAGATTGTCTAAAGTGCAAAGCATCATTTTCCTCCCCAAACCATTTCCTCCTCCAGACTTCTCTGTTTCTGTGGTCCAGACTTAAGATCTTACTGTTACCCTGGAGTCCCCTTCCACTCTCCTGCACACCCAGATGGCCCTCCCTCCCCAGATCCATTCTCCCACCCTCTCTCCCATCAGTTTGGTGAGCCCATCACCACTTCCCCTGGCCCAGGCTCTCCCTCTGTGCACTTGGAGCAGCAGATGGATCTCTCAGCCTTCACTTACTTCATATGGTAATCTGTTGTGTTCATCACTGTCAGAATCTTCTGCGTCCCCTCACTGCTCTGCTGAAAACACTCTAGCAGTTCCTCATTGCTCATTAATGAAAGCCCAGATATTAAACTTAGAAGGCCCAACACAATTTGCCCCTACCCCACCTACCTCTCTAATCTTTTTTCTCCTTACTCTGACAGATAGACTCTGTCTATCATTTATATATATATATATATATATATATAT
>NW_016107537.1:1066447-1112651 GCF_001604975.1 Cebus imitator
GGCTCACCGCAACCTCCGCCTCCTGGGTTCAGGCAATTCTCCTGCCTCAACCTCCTGAGTATCTGAGATTACAGGCACGCGCCACCATGCCCAGCTAATGTTTTGTGTTTTTAGTAGAGACGGGGTTTCACCATGTTGGCCAGGATGGTCTCGATCTGTTGACCAGGATGGTCTCAATCTCTTGACCTCATGATCCACCCGCCTCGGCCTCCCAAAGTGCTGGGATTACAGGCTTGAGCCACCATGCCCGGCATTTATATATTTTCTTATTACTCTCTTCTACTCTTAGTATGAACTGGGTTTAGGGATTTTTTTTTAACATTGCTTTCAAGTATAGAATAAATTTATTCATTTATTTGTTTTTATTTTTATTTCATTTTTTGAGACAGGGTCTCACTCTGTTGGAGTGCAATGGTGCGATCTCTGCTCACTGCAACCTCTGCCCCCCCGGGTTTCAAGCGAGTCTCCTGCCTCAGCCTCCTGAGTAGCTGGGTTTATAGGCACGTGCCACCACGCCTGGCTAATTTTTGTATTTTTAGTAGAGATGGGGTTTCACCATCTTGACCAGGCTGGTCTTGAACTCCCGATCAGGTGATCCACCCACCTCAGCCTCCCAAAGTGCTGGGATTTCAGGTTTGAGCCACCGCACCCAGCCGATGTTTTTTTGTTTTTTTTTGTTTGTTTGTTTGTTTTTTGAGACTGGGTCTCACTCTACCACCTAGGCCAGAATGCAATGCTGTAATTATATCTCACTGTAACCTCGAATTCTGGGCTCAAGCCATCCTCCTGCCTCAGCCTCCTCCAGCCTCAGCCTCCTGAGTAGCTATGACTACAGGTGTTCATCACCACACCTGGCTAATGGAATAAAATATTCCAATGCTTAATCTTAATTTTTTTTTTTTTTTTGAGATGGAGTTTCACTCTTGTCACCCAGGCTGGAGTGCAATGGCGTGATCTCAGCTCACTTCAACCTCCACCTCCTGGGTCCAAGCGATTCTTCTGCCTCAGCCTCCCAATAAGCTGGGATTACAGACACCTGCTACCACGCCCAGCTATTTTTTGTATTTTTAGTAGAAACAGGGTTTCACCATGTTGGCCAGGCTTGTCTCAAACCCCTGATCTCAGATGATCCACCTGCCTCAACCTCCCAAAGTGCTGGGATTACAGGTGTGAGTCACCGTGCCAGGCCTAATTTGTTTGTTTGTTTGAGATGGAGTTTCACTCTTCTTGCTTAAGCTGGAGTGCAGTGGCACGATCTTGGCTCACTGCAACCTCCACCTCCCGGGTTCAAGTGATTCTTCTACCTCAGCCTCCCAACTAGCTGGGACTACAGGCGCATGCCACCACACCCAGCTAATTTTTGAATTTTTAGTAGAGACAGGGTTTCACCATGTTGGCCAGGGTGGTCTCGATTTCTTGACCTCGTCGTGACATGCCTGCCTCAGCCTCCCAAAGTACTGGGATTAAAGGTGTGAGCCACCACACCTGGCTGCCTAATCTTAATTTTTAAAATTTTAAATTACTTTGTACCTAATGCCCATGCATTTACTTTTTTCAGTGGGTCAACAGCCCTCACTTTTGCAAAGTTCCCAGGCACTGGCTGCTCCCTCCAGAAGATGCATGACTCAAGTACATCCCTGTGACTCTCACCTGGATGCCTGCATTCTCCTGCTCTCACATTTGCCCCCTCCTTTGGAATTTATATAGATAGTTTTAAAACACAAATACGACTTGTTTGCTCTCCTGCTTAAAACATCTCAAGGTTTTAAGCAGGTTTTAAACAAGGTAAGGCCTTGTAAGGCCTTGTTTTTTCCAAGGTCATCTTTTGAAAGACATAAGTGCCTACAAGTTGTACCATGCTAGGTTCTAGGAATTTTTCATCGAAGACTTTATCTGACTATTTTCCTCTAAGTCAAGAAAGCGCTAGGGGCAGAATACAGCACTGAATGACTGAAGAGAAGGCACTGAAATCAGGCCAGAGGATGCTGGAAGGAGCAATGAGGAATACCAGCCACAATGAGGAGCCAGTGATGATTTTGGCTTCACAGGGAGGTATGTGCCACACACATTTTATCTCCACATGGATGAACCACAGCTGTCAGCTCCCTTGTCTCCAGGACATCACACTCTCCACATTCTCTCCCACCTTCCGGCTTCTGTTCCCAGGGGCCTTCATCTGCCCAGTCCGGGTGAACACCGGTTGGTCAACTGCTAGATGTGCCTTCCTGCTCTGCACACCGTCTCTGGCCACCCGCCCACTCCCACATCGCACTGCAGAGGAGCCGCATATCTAGCTCCAGCCCATCTGGCTCTTCTGAACTCTAAATTCATGCAGGTGATTCTTGTCGGTGTGGCCCCAAAGGCCCATCACACTCCAAAGCATTTTCCCCATGCCTGCCAGGACTTCTCTCAGAATGCGGTGTCCTGGCTGCTCCCTCAGAAGATGCGTCACTCCAGCACATCCCCGAGGCTCTCACCTAGATGACTGCATTCTCCCTCTCCCACATTTGCCCCCTCCTTTGGAATTCATTCATGTCGATCAATTTAAAACACAAATCCGATTTGCTTTTTTCCTGCTTAAAACACCTCAAAACTGCCTTCAGGATAACCCACTGTCCTTAACATGTTGCCCATGGCCTGGCCCTGCCCATCTCTTCAGCCTCATCCCATGCCCCTTGCCCCTCGCTCTCTGGGCTTCTGCTGGCCTGGTCCTTCTTTAGTTTCTCGAACACACCATGGTCCCTCTAGCATCGGGGCCTCTGCATGTGCTGTTCCCATTGCCTGGGACATGAATCCCTCTCTCTATCTCTACCTGCACCTTCATCTGATTAATTCCTACCCTTCCTATCTATGATGTTACTTTCTCAGGGACTCTGACTTTTTAAACTGATCAGGGCCTCCCCAGTATATACCTTCAAAGCACCTTGTATTACTTCTTTCTTAATGACCACGTGCTGTAGACTGAATGTTTGCATCCCTCCAAAATTCATATGTTAAAACCTAGTCCCAAATGTGATATTTGGAGGAGGGCTCTTTGGGAGGCAGAGCCCACGTGGATGGGATTATTAACCTTATAAAAGAGACCTCTGAGGGCTCCCTTGTCTCCTCCACCATGTAAGGATGCAACAAAAGGGTATGGTCTATGATCCAAAAGCAGGCCCTCACCAGGTACCCAATATGCTGGCACTTGAACTTCCCAGCCTCCAGAACTGTGAGAAATGAATTTCTATTGTTCATAAGCCACCGAGTCTATGGTATTTTGTTATAGCAGCATGAACAGACTGATGTGCCACCCAACCACGATTATACGTGTAATTTATGGTTTCTCTGCTAGTAGAGATGCACCATGGGGTTAGGAAACATGCTTTTCTTATTTTCCACACAGTCCTTAGCTCCAAGTGTGTTCCTGAATCAAAGATCCCCAGCTTTTATGAATGAAGGCATGAGTGAATGAATGAATGAAAGAACTGATAACCCTCAATAATTATTCTAGCCTTTTATACCTACTATTGACAAGCTTGCATTCTACTCCAAATTAATTTGGCTTTAACTCCAAATTAATTTTTTGCCAGCCACAATTGACATTCCCTGCAGTAAATCCATGCTTTCCATCCTATGTCAAAGAAGGACCTGGACTAGTAGAGACAAGAAAGGTCTAAATGCCATGGGTGGGAAAGAGAGACTAAATCTGAAAGGAAGAATAGACTGAGCAAAGGTGTAGAGATCGGGGAATGCTGGACATTTGGAGAGAGGAAAAAGAAACTGACACTAAACCGAACAGTCTCACAAACACAATCTCATTTCATCCTTCCGAAACCCTATGAAGTAAGAATTACTATCCCAGGGCCGGGTGCAGTGGCTCATGCCTGTAATCCCAGCATTTTGGGAGGCAAAGGCGGTGGGTCACCTGAGGTAAGAAGTTCGAGAGCACCCTGGACAACATGGTGAAACGCTGTCTCTACTAAAAATACAGAATTAGCCAGGCGTGGTGGTACACACCTGTAATCCCAGCTACTTGGGAGGCTGAGGCAGGAGAATCACTTGAACCTGGCAGGTGGAGGCTGCAGTGAGCCGAGATCATGCCACTGCACTCCAGCCTGAACAATAGAGCAAGACTCTGTCTCAGTAAATAAAAAAAAAAAGAAAGAATTACTACCCAGTTTTACAGATGAGGCAATGGAAGTTCTAAAAAGTTAAGTAGGAGAGACAGGCATGAAATACGTTTCATGTCTTTCCTCATCCTATTTCCTCAGCCTGGGATATCCATTCTCCCTCCACTATGCAAATCTAACTCTTCAAGTTAACAAGTAGCAGCCTCTGAGAAGCCATCCCTCTATCAGCCTCACTTACTCCCTCTGCATCCCTCTGCTTCCTCTCTGTTATAACACTTCCTTATTCTGCTGGCATCATAGTCATCTCCACATGCCTTCCTCACAGGTTAAAAGCTGGTTAAGGGCAAGTGGAGTTCTTTGTCACCTTCTTCCTCAGGGCTTCTAACACAACTCCTCATGCGTGGCAGAGTTGTAAAACAGGTTACCAAGCTGTCTCCAGGCAGGTTTGCATGGAACTGTGCTCTACAGGAATACCCGCTCCCTCTAGGTCCTGGGTCCTGCTACTGAGTCCAGGCTCAGGCCCTTTCATCCTGCTCTTTCTCGCTCGGGGAGCCACAGTACCTTTGAGCAACTTTGCAGCGAATAGAATGGCCCATTAGGGGCAGCACAAAGACCCCATGGAAAGTGATAAACATATTTTTTAGATGTTCATTTTCTTAACAAAATGTTCTAATACTTGTCCAGACTTTCAAACTCAAAAACCTGAGCCTCCTTTTCTTGAGGATCATCAAAGGCCCTGATGATCCTTCAGGTATGTCGAGCTTTCTAGAAAATAAGGCTAAGTCATAATCACTTAACACACATGGCTAAATGGCCATTTCCTTCTAATTTATCAACAACTGTTATGTATTTCTATACTAGAAAAGAAGCATTTCTATTTACACTCAGGATGATGTTAAATTTGCCATCGAAGTAAAGCAGAAAGAGTATAGGGTGTATCTATTTGTAACTCAA
The DNA here is from genome assembly GCF_001604975.1 of Cebus imitator. Classification (NCBI taxonomy): domain Eukaryota; kingdom Metazoa; phylum Chordata; class Mammalia; order Primates; family Cebidae; genus Cebus; species Cebus imitator. The sequence goes on from NW_016107537.1 coordinate 1,071,514, forward strand.
CTGTGCATGAGACAAAGATCCTATTTAGGAGAATGAGTCTAGCATGGGCCCTGAGCAACCGAACACAATCCATCAAAAGCACGGAGGTGCCGTGAAGTAAAACATGGTCATGTTCTAGTCACGAAATACTGAACAAACAGGGACGGAAGAATCCCAGTAGTTAGCCAGTCCAATCTCCTCCTTTCATAGATAAGGAAAGCCCAGAGACATGTGGGAATTGCCAGAGGTCACATAGCTCATTAGGATCAGAGCCAGAATGAGGACGCAAGTCTCTTCCTCTCCAGCCACACTGTATGCCACACCTGCCACTCCCCATCCTTCCTACACCACAATTGCCCTAACCAGGGGCCCAACCTCCCCTGCAGCCAAGAGTTCACAACAAAAGGAGGAAGGAGAGAACTGTGCACTGGCATAGGGCTTTTCCTATTGATATTTGCAATGCATAAAAAGTCAGCCTTGCCGCAGATTGAACGCTTATATTTACGTTTATGAAAAATGCTTGGAAAAACTGCAAAGCACCTTATCAATGTTAGATTAGCAGTCTATTTATTACATGATTCGTATCTAGAATATTAACCCAACCGTACCAACCTCATTATCGGCCATTTTATTTTCACAGCTAATTTATCTTTAATCTGGAAGCCAAATTTGACCAACATGAAAGTATCTGATTAGTTTCTGGGTTTGTCTTATAGGAAAGTTCATCTCCTAGAGGGTAGAGAATATGACAAGAGGAATGTTAATCTAGACATAATTCTGTCCAAGAATAAAATGATTTGTGAAAGAGGAATTTGAGATAAAGTGAACGTCATCTTGGAGCTTGTGATAAAGAAGGAAAGGGGATATATTCTGACTAATATATAGGATTAGTCAGAATAGGCTAGGTTATACTACAGTAACAAATAAATTCCGAAATCTCAGTGACTTCCTACATCTACTGCAGGTCGTTCTACTCTCGTGCATTTGCAGCCACACCTTATGCATTTGCAGCATTCTCTCAAACACGTGACTTCCAAAGTTGTTGCATCAGGGTAAGTTTATATGACACAGACACACAATGGCCCTTGATTGCATCAGCCAAGACACGCAACACATCACTTCCTCTCACAGTTCACCAGCCAGAACAAACCACATGTCCCCAGTCTAAACTGCAAGGGAGACCAGGAAATAAAGAAATAAAGACAGACATTAGTTGAGTAATCTCTCAAATGAGCAGGTATTGGTGAGCACTGTCTACCACATATATTTCTCTAGATTTCAGGAAAGCTAATGTCAAAAAAAATTTTGAGTGTCCTAATTGTCTAAAAACAAATCTATGTATGCCTTAAGAAAAGAAAGACTGGCGCTCGCTTTGGCAGCACATATACTAAAATTAGAACGATATACAGAAGATTAGCATGGCCCCTGCGCAAGGATGACACGCAAATTCGTGAAGCATTCCATATTTTTTTCGTTTTCTAATGTCCAAGACTGTGGAGAAACTGAGGCTCCTTTAACTGAAGTCACTGACCCCATGAAGGAATGTTCCTATGTCTAACCCCATTTCCACCTCCACCTCCAAAAAAAAAAAAGAAAAGAAAGACTGAAAGGAAAGACAATGCAGTCATAACAATGATTATCTCTAGTTATTAAATTGCAGATTTTCTTTTCTTCTTTACATGGCTATATTTCCTCAGCAAAATTTAATGAACATGTTTTAGAATCTGAATCAAAAGTAACACTGTTATTCTTGGAAGTCGAAACCAAGTTCAGACCAGAGATAACCTTGACTCCACTAAAGAAAATGACTCAAAAGGAAAGGGAATTTCTTAAAAATGCACTTCTGATGAGGTAAGAAGAATTAGTAAGAAGGAAAGTGAGAGACAGGAATAGACACGACTGCTTCCACACAGGAAGCTCTCTGAGGAACTCTGATTTTTAAAGGGCATCTATGAAGGAGGGAAAGAAGGACAGGTCTTCAAGAAAGAAGGGAAAGAAGAGGCAGTCCTGTTCATCACTGTATTCGGCCATATTTGTGTTGCTATAAAGAAATACCTAAGGCTGGGTAATTAACAAGGAAAAGAAGTTTATTTTGGCTCCTGGTTTTGCAGGCTGTACAAAAAGTATGACACGATACTTTGTCTGGTGAGGGCCTCAGGAAGTTTCCAAGCATGGCAAAAGGTAAAGGAGGACAGGCATGTCACACGGCGAGAGCAGAAGCAAGACAGTGAGGGAGGAGGTACCACACACACTTCTAAACAACCAGGTTTTGTGAGAACTCAGTCCCTATTGAGAGGACAGTGCAGAGTTATTCATGAAGGATCTGTCCCCATGATCCAAACATCTCCCAGGAGGCCTCACCTTCAACACTGGGGATTACATTACGATGTGAGATTTGCAGGGAGCAGACATCCAAACCATATTGTTCCACCCCTGGTCCCCCAGATCTCATGTGCTTCTCACGTTGCAAAATAAAATCATGCCTTCCCAATAATCCCCCCAAGTTTTAACTCATTCTAGCCCCAACCCAAAGTCCCAAAGTCCAAAGTCTCATCTGAGATCAAGTCAAGTTCCTTCCACCTATGAGCCTGTAAAGTCAAAAACAAATTATTTTCTTCTGAGATACAAAACCGATACAGGCATTGTGCAAATATTCCCATTCCAGAAGGGAGAAATTGGTCAAAATGTTGCCAGAAAGGGGTCCCAACAAGAAAGAATTCCAGGTGAGTCCATAGAGTGAAGTAAAAGCAAGTTTATTAAGAAAATAATGGAATAAAGAACGGCTACTCCATAGGCAGAACAGTAGCTTGGGCTGCTGGACTAAGGATACTTATAGTTATTTCTTAATAATATGTTAAACAAAGGGTGGATTATTCACAATTTTTCTGGGAACGGGGTAGGCAACTCCCAGAGCCAAGGATTTCTCTGCTTGTTAGTCCATATGGGGTACCTTTCAGACGTTGCCATGGCATCTGTAGACTGTCATGGTGCTGAGACAAGCACATACATGACTGTTTGGGTTTTGGTGGGAGTGTCTTTTAGCGTGCTAATACATTATATTTAGCATACAATGAGCAGTGAGAATGACCACAGGTCACTCTCCAGGCTATCTGTATTATTCTGTTCTCACACTGCTGTAAAGAACTGCCCAAGACTGGGTACTTTATAAAGAAAAAAGGTTTAATTGACTCACAGTTCTGCAGAGCTGGGGAGGCCTCAGGGAAACTTACAAGCATGGTGGAAAGGAAAGCAAGCACCTTTTTCACAAGGCTGTAAGAGAGAGTGTGAGCATGTGTGTAGGAGGAACTTCCAAACACTTATAAAACCATCAGATCTCGTGAGAACTCACTCAGTATCATGCAAACAGCATGGGGGATATTGCCTCCATGATCCAATCACTTCCCACCAGGTCCTGCCCTCAGCATGTGGGGATTAGGGGAACTACAATTCAAGATGAGATTTGGGTGGGGACATAGAGCCAAACCATATCATCACCATTTCGGCTTTGTGGGTTTTGGCTGTCTTCTTTACTGCAACCTGTTTTATCGGCCAGGTCTTTGCTACCTGCTTCTTGCGCCAACCTCCTATCTCATCTTGTGACTTAGAATTCCTAACCTCCTAGGAATGCAGCCCAGAAGGTCTCAGCCTTATTTTACACAGCCCCTATTTAAGATGGAATTGTTCTCGTTCAAACACCTCTGACTAAAAAAAAAAAAGACAACAGGTCCCACACAAGTCTGAAATTGAGCAGGGAAGACATTAAGCCTTAAAGCTGCTACACAATCTTTGATTCCATGTCCTGCAAGATGGTTCAAGGGGGAGGCTCACAAGGCCTTAGACAGCCCTGCCTCTGTGGCTTCCCTGGGAGTAGCCCATGTGGCTGTTCTCATGGGTTGGAGCTGAGTGCCAGCAGCTTTTCCAGGCTCAGGGTGCCAGGTGCCAATGCATCTACCATTCTGGGGTCTGGAAGGTAGCAGCCCCATTTCCACAGCACCACCAGGCAGTGCCCCACTGGGGACTGTGGGTGAGGACTCCAACCCCACATTTTACTTTGGCATTGCCCTAATAGAGGTTCTCTGCAAGGGCTCTGCCCCTATATCATGCTTCTGCCTGGGAACCTAGGCTTTCTGACACATCCTCTGAAATCTAGGTGGAAGTGCCCAAGCTCCCTCAATCTTGCATTTTGCGTGCCTGCAGGCTTAACACCACATGGAAGCCACCAAGGCTTATGGCTTATGCCCTCTGAAGCAGTGGCCCAAGCTGTATTATTGGCCCCTTTGAGCCAAGGCTGGAGCCAGAGCAGAGTGGCCAAGATGCAGCCCAGTGTCCCAAGGCTGTGCACAGCAGTGGGGCCCTGGCCTGGCCCATAAAACCTCTGGGCCTAGTGCACCAAACCTCTGCATCTGTGATGGGAGGAGCTGCTTAATAGATCTCTGAAATGCTCTCCAGTCCTTTTTCCTACTGTCTTGGATAGTGGCACTAGGCTCCCTTTTAGTCATGCTAATCTTTCTAGCAATGATTGCTCTGCACCCTGCTTGAATTCTTTCTCTGCCACTTGCCCAGGCTACACATTTTCCAAACTTTTACACTCTACTTCCACTTTAAATATAGGTTCCAACTTTAAGTCATTTCTTTACCCCTGAGTGCAGGCTGTTAGAAGCAGACAGGCCATATCCTCACTTAGAAATTTCTAAGCAACACTTCGTTATGGGTCTCACTGAACAACACACAGTGCCCCTGCCCCCAGCCATCTTTCTGGGGCTTGTGCACAAAGTCTATGAGTGGAAAAAGTGACCTAGAAACTGCAAGAGTGGGAAGAGGAGGCTCTCAATAAATAAATTACTGCTTAAAAAAAAAAAGAAGAAAGAAATTTGCTGACTGAACGTGAAGCTGTCCCTTCCTGCTATGGACTTCAGATTTTAGCCCACTTGAATTGCTCCATATCCTCCAAGCTGCAGCCATCCCTTGACTCTGGCTTCCAAAGCACTTGCTGTCTTTGTCACACAGTTTGAGTTAAGGCAGCAAGACTGGTTTCCATGTACATTTTGTAGCTTTCTCATTTCTCTTTATAATCTCTGTCCTTTGTCTACTGCTTTAAAATCTAGAAATTGTTTTCAAACACAAAGGTGATCCTTTAGAAGCACAAAGCTGATTGTGTCACCAATACATACAACTCTTAATGGCTTCCCGTTAAACTCTGAGTAAAGACCTCATGAAGCCTACTTAAGGCCATAACTATCTGGCTGTTATTTTCCTCCTCATCCTCATCTCACCAACCCACCCTCCACCCCTATACCCCTTACTCCTCCCTCTCCACTCTCTGAGCTCCAAACTCAGTGACCTACTTCTACCCTTTTTGACCCCCAGGAACTTATCTCAGCCTGGAATTTTCCCTCTTTGCTCTCCACGGAACTGCCCACTTCCAGGCTAAGACATGTGCTTCTGTCTCACACCCTTACTGTGCTTATCTCAGTTTGTAATTATCTACTCATTTAGAAAAGTATTGATGAAGGTCTTCACTGTCAGCTTTCAGGATAGCAGGAATCATGGCTGATTTTACTTACTTAACAGGGTTTCATTCTTTGTAACTCTCCTTTTTTTTTGAGACTGAGTTTTGATCTTGTTGCCCAGGTTGGAGTGCAAGGCTTACTGCAACCTCCACCTCCTGGGTTCAAGCAATTCTCCTGCTTCAGCCTCCCAAGTAGCTGAGATTACAGGCACCTGCGACCACACCCAGCTAATTGTTTGTATTTTTAGTAGAGACGGAGTTTCATCATATTGACCGGGCTGCTCTCAAACCCCTGACCTCAGGTGATCCACCAGCCTCAGCCTCCCAAAGTGCTGGGATTAGAGGCATGAACCACCACACCCGGCCACTCCTTTTTACTCATGGATGAGAAGGTATTAGAGATTATTTCTTCATTTTTTTCTCTCTTCATTGACGCACCTAAGTAGTAGGATACTTTGAACTAGAATTCAAGAAATTGAGTTTTAATTTTACCTCCCACTCTCATATGAATTCTCCATGTGACCTGGGGCCATACTTCCTTGTTACGCTGTTCCCTTTTTTATAAAAGTAAGAGATTAATCTACATGGGCTCCGATGTTCATCCTTCTCTAACATGTAATTCTGGGACCTTCAATAGACTAAGTTAAAGCAGAATAATTAAAACTTAATGAACACAGGAAAGGAAGCAGCTACCTTAAGGAAAAGAGACATCCTCGCGGTTGAAGAAGGGTATGCCTTGGGGCTGGACCCCATTTAGGAAACTTGGTAACCTTGCAACCTTAGCTTGCTTAATCTCTCTAGACCTTAACTTCCTCTTCTGATGTGATAAGAACATCTGCCTCACAGGTTTGATGAGAGTATTAAGTGAGATAATGTATTATAATGCCTTGAACATGGTAGGCCATTAACTCCTTTCCTCCTTCTCTGAAGCTGTCATGGAATTTAAAAACACATAACTAAATAGAGCATGACTTGCAACTAAAGGCTCACTTGTCTCTGCATGCTTTGGCTTAGGCATGCTTTATTCCTCTGAAGAGGTTTTATATCACCTGAAAGGAAATAATTGCATTTCCCTGAAAATTCACAGGAAAATGTTATGTTTTTCTCTGCATGCAGTGATTCTGTCAGACCCTACCATATGCAACAATTTTAAAGTTGCTTTTAAAGTTGCCTCCAAGTATATTTACAAATGTTTCCTGTTTTCATGGAATAATGGCAAGATCATGACTGAAGTTCACATCCAGATTCCACCACTAACCATTTACCCAATTACAACAGTCACCTTCATCCAGGTCTTATATATCACAGAATAAAATCAGATTTCATCAGAGGAGGTAAAGAAAGGGAGGGGAGATATTTCGATCCCTTCCCCCCACCCCCCACAGGTTTTTTTTTTTTTTAACAAGGATCCTAGAGTCACTGAATGATAGCATGTTTGAGGGCGAAAGATCCTAAGGATGATCTTTTTTGGCCATAACTTGGTGTTGGTGGTGATAAGAGCTCAAGCATCTTTATGCAGTGGAAAGAGAAAATTTGACTCAGAAGCAGAAGCCAGAATTCAAGCACTGGTTTCATCAGTCTTGTGATCTTGGGTGGTCACTTAACCTCTTCAAGGGTCCTCAGCTATGAAGGAAGATAGTATCTGCTACCTCTTGCAGGTGCAGTGAGGAGGCAGTGAGACAATGCAAGTAAACTATAAAGCAATTGTCACATGAAAGGCTTCACCATGGTTCTTTGGACCCACAAGCTCCAATCTCATAGAACATATCCAGTCACCTACCAATGTAGATCATCTCGCCTTGCATATCTGATTTTGTGGATTATCAGAAAAAACTACTGATTCCTAGCAAAATCCATGGCACGGAATAAGTACACAATAGTTTTTTTTTTTTTCCTGAGTGATTTAGATGACAGTGACTCATTAAGGATTTTTTGAGGCCTCTTCAGATCCAAGAGGTGGGTGCCTGAAGCCACCTAAAGTCCCTGTCACAGGATGGCTCCCAATACACACACCACAGGCCTGCCCAGTACGTTCCACTATCCCTTTTCTAGAAGAAGTGATCTTTGTTCACAGTCACAGAAAAGCAGGCTCCCCAAAACAATGCAAGGGCCCACCTTTTTTTGAACCTCACCCACCCTGGCCTTCCGTTAAAAATCAATTTCCGGTCGAGCACAGTGGCTCATGCCTGTAAACCCAGCACTTTAGGAGCCCGAGGTGGGTAGATCATGAGGTCAGAAGATGGACACCATCCTGGCCAACACGGTGAAACCCCATCTCTGCTAAAAATACACACACAAAAAATAGCTGGGTGTGGTGGCACACACCTGTAGTCCTAGCTACTCGGGACGCTGAGGCTGGAGAATCACTTGAACCAGGAGGCGGAGGTTGCAGTGAGCTGAGATCTCGTCACTGCACTCCAGTTTAGCGACAGAGTGAGACTCTGTCCAAAAAAAAAAAAAAAAAATCAAATTCCAAGAAGGTCATGTGAAGGAAAAGGTTGGGTGATATTCTAACCCAAGTTGGCTGTTTCTCAACCAAGTTCTCCTTGAGAAATTAAACAACCACATTGGGGAATTCACTACAACAGAAGAGTGAGGATGGGACCAGGGTGGGTATTGCCTGTGTTGGTGGAACAAGGGTGTTTTCCTGGATTACCAAAGAGATGCTATGTTTGGCTCCCAGAAGCTAAATACTTTCAGGCCTTCACCTGAAAATGCTATCCCTGTTGAAGCTTTCAAGCGACTATTTTCATAAGAACTATATTTTCTTTGGTGAACTAAGGCATTATAATGATGATTATACAGGTTCTTGAGTGACTGAAGCCATCATTAGTGTTGTTATTATTTTTGTTTAGTAGCATCTCCATAGCAGCTTCACATTTGCAGTGTGCTTTGCAATTGTTCCTTAGCAATAGCCCTAATAAGATTCTCAGGAGGAGAGGGGGTAATCAAGATTAACATTTCTGTGTTGCCTAAGGAAGAACCAAGGTAAGCAGAAATGTAACCAGCTGGCTGGCATCACTGTTTCTTCAGGATTTATCCTGAGACACCCAAGCTTCTACCTTAGTCTGGTGTTACACTTACATTGCTTACATCCAAGTGTGGTTATTTCTGTGGCTCTTGTTATAACTATTATAGCACCAGGTGTATGACCAGGAGAGTTAGACTGGCATTAAATCAGAATAAGAGATTTTTGCACCTGAAGTAGACCTTATGATCATCTAACCAACTCCATTATTTACAGTTAAACAGGAACAGAGAGAATACTTTATCCAACTCACACAAGACTCTTTCCTCCCAGATGTATGCTTTTTTGCCTTTCTGTACCATGTTTCAGTGCCTTGCCTTTCTCTTTAATTTTTTTTTCTCTCTTCTACCTTGTTCTTCCATCCATTTCCTTTGTTTGTTTGTAATTTTTTAGAAAAGGGGCTTCACTATGTTGCCCACGCTGGCCTCGAACCCCTGACCCAAGTGATCATCCTGTCTCAGCCTCCTGAATAGCTAGGACTAGGGGGGCATGCCACCACACCTAGTTCATTGCCTCTATTTAAAAGGTACATGGCTTAAACTCCAACTGGGAACCTGAAACGTTCATTTGCTAAGAGCCTGGTGTTCTGCCACCTGAACTAAGCTGACCGTGGGAATTATAAAAAAGAAGAAATTCTTTAATAATAGTGACCAGGCAACACCACTGAAGTCTCATATGTAAAAATCCATGTCTTCCTTTCTCCCAAACTCCTTTCCAAACTTAGCCACTGGCTTCTGGCTGGGGCCGTGCCCATACCTCCTGGGGCTTGCACACGCCATGGTGTATCTACAGAAGACACACTTTGGGCATATCCTAGAGAAGACCAGACTTCTCTCTGGTCCTCGTTAGAGGGCTACTTTACGGTAACAGGGCCAGGGTGAAGAGTTCTCTGTCCCCTCTGTAGGGAATGTGTTGACAATATTCCGAGGGGTAAGAGGATCAAGGCTTCTTTGTGGTCAAATATCACCTTTCTCTTCTCTACCCTGTCCTAACCAGGAGCTTGTCACCCCAGACTCTGAGGTGATTTACACCTTAATCAAGCAAACTTCCCTCTTCAGAAAAGATGGCTCATTTTCCCTCAAAAGCTGCCAGGAGCTGCCAAGTATGCTGCCAATTCACATTCAACCCTAGGGCGCAATCAACAAATTTGGCCAGAACACAACTACAGCTACTATTAGAACTATTATTATTAATAAATTCCTCTTCAAATCTAACCACCTGACTTCTGATTTCAGGGTTTCTCCCGTCCTCTTAGAAACTTGATACGTTTCCTGTGCTTCCCTTTTTCTAAGACTACATGTTTGTATAGTATACTGCACAGCAGTACACAAATGAACCAAGTCAATAACTTCTGGATTATCTTCAAACAACAATAATATCAGTTTGCCATCTTTCATTATTTTAGCCAGTATCAAAAACACAAAACTAGATTCTTCCTCGTAAATTCCCACTTTTGACGACGCACTTTGTAGCCACGCCTACTTGCTACTTGAGAGAATACAAAAGGCAAAGAAGACTGACTCAGGCTTTAGCTGCCAGCCAGAGAAGGAGTCATTTCATTGGCGTCCGAGTCAGCAAAGGTATTGTCCTCGCATCTCTAGCTATTAAGTATTTTTTGTTGTTGTTTTTCTCCTTGGCTGTTTTCTCTTGCATTGCCTTCTCTAAAGCTACAGCCTCTCCTTTATTTGTCCCTCCCTGATTTGGTGTGTGAACTAGAATCACAGACAGATTTTGGAAAATGATTCTGTCATTTTACTGATAAGGACTGATTCGTTTCACTGAGGGACGGCAGAACTAACTTCCTGTTAGGGCATCAGTGAATACAAATGAGATTTCTCATGGGAGGGAATCTCTACTACCCAAAATTATTAGGAGACATTTGAGCATTTCCAACTCTGTCTCTCTGTTACCTCTGTGTAAGGCAAATACCTTATTCTTGCGGTGTTTCTGTAACCTCTTCAAACTTTCATTGATTGAATGCCTGTTCTGTGCAGTACATTGGGTTGGACACTTAAGGAATCCCAATATAAATAAAACATTCTGAAAGAAGTTTACGATCTAATAGAGGAGACAGGTACATAGCAAACTAATTCAAAGGAGCTAGAAGAATGGAGAAAATGCTGAACATGGACTAAGTCATTCAACAAAGTTTGCAAAAAGCACGAAGAGGAGGGGCTGTCTTCACGGGGATCTTGCTTAGAGGCTGGCTGGGCTGGCAGCCGCTGGTGTTCTCTGTTGCAGAAGTCAAGATGGCCAAAGTTCCAGACCTGTTTGAAGATCTGAAGAACTGTTACAGGTAAGAAATAAGATTTATCTCTCGTGATTTAATGAGGGTTTCAAGGCCCACTAGAATCCAGCTAAGTGTAACAGCGACCAGCATGAGGCCAGGCCGGCAGAGGCTATAGAGATATGTACTAGTCCTGAAGTCAGAGCAGGTTCAGAAAAGACCCAGAAAAACTAAGCATTCAGCATGTTAAACTGAGATTACATTGGCAGGGAGACCGCAATTTTAGAAAAATTATTTTTGAGTGCTGCTGAGTCCTACATGAATTTCAACATGGACTTAGACACAGCCTCGGTTGAGATCACATGCCCTGATACAAGAATAGGCTTTACTGGACTGAGAGAGAATCCATTCTCAGGAAAACTTGATCTCAGTCAGGAACAGGAAATGGCTCCACAGCAAGTTGGGCATGTGAACGCACATACACAGGCAAACCTTACTCAGATGTAGAAGAAAGGTAAATGATCACAAAGTTAAAATTACAGAACATATTAAACTAACATGATGTTTCCATTATCTGTAGTAAATACTAACACAAACGAGGCTGTCAAATTTTGCCTGGATATTTTACTAAGTATAAATTATTAAGTATGTGTAATGAAAGCAATGTGTAACATATAATCTATTCAGTTAAAATAAAAATAAAGTGCTTCAAAAGCCTTTCTTTTCTCTTAAGGAGCTTAACATTCTTCCATGAACTTCAATTAAAATTCTTCAGTTTGTTAGCCAAGTCCAATTTTTATAGATAAAGTGCAGGTAAAGCTCAAAGCCTGTCTTGATGACTACTAATTCCAGATTAGTAAGATATGAATTACTCTACCTATGTGTATGTATAGAAGTCCTTACATTTCAAAGATGACAGCTGTGTGTATGTGTGTGACCCACAACTAACATAGTCATTAAAATGTGTTGGCCAGAGACCACAGTGACATAACAAACAGAATTACATTCTCACCATCTTATTTTGACAGTGAAAATGAAGAGTATAGTTCCTCCATTGACCATCTCTCTCTGAATCAGGTAAGCAATAACTGTAATTCTCATGGGACTGCTATTCTTAAACAGTAGTTTCTTCATCGAAAGAGAACAGAAATGGCTTGAACCTTAGATGTGTTTGTTTTACCCCCACTAGAGGTCCAGAGACCTGCCTTTCTTCATTATGAGACCAGTTGCTTCTCTAAATTAATAGTTGATGTGCATTGGCTTCTCCCAGAACACGGAAGAACTATCCCAAATCCCTAAGAACTAGAGTCTTCTGGCTTCATCATCCTGGCTTCAGGATGTTAGTTATGCCATCCTGACAGGCCCTACAAGCTGCTTCACCAGGGATCTGTCTCCTAACATAATGTGTTGTGGTTGTCCTCTCTGACACCAGCATCGGAGGTTAGAGAACGTCTCCAAACATGAAGCTGAGGGAGAGGAAACAAGCCAATTAAAAGCGAGAAATCTACAGCCACCCACCAAGCTGTGTTATTGTGTTTGGAGACCAAAAATAGACAGTATAAGTACTGCCTGGTATGTCTTCAGTGCTGGATTTAAAGGTTGTCCCCAAAAGAGTATTTCTAAAATATTTTGAGCATTGTTAAGTAGATTTTTAACCTCCTGAGAGGGCACTAATTGGAAAGCTAACACTCACTACAATCATTTTTAACCTATTTAGTTACAACATCTCATTTTTGAGCATGCAAATAAATGAAAAAAGTCCTCCTAAGAAATCATACATCTCTTTATCCTGGAAGAAAAGGAGGAAGGAAAGTAAGGCAGAAGGGAGAGAGGGAGGAGAGAAGGAGGGAAGCCTAATGAAACAGATCCTTCTCGCTACATCTGTAGAATACAGCACCTGTTGAATGGACTTTCATTCCCTGACCATGGACAGACTCTCAGTTTCTGTTTTCCTTCATAATAGAAATCCTTCTATGATGTAAACTATGGCTCACTCCATGAAGAATGCATGGATCAATCTGTGTCTCTGAATATCTCCGAAACCTCTAAGACATCCAAGCTTACCTTCAAGGAGAGTGTGGTGATAGTGTCAACCAATGGGAAGGTTCTGAAGAAGAGACGGTTGAGTTTAAACCAATCCATCACTGATGATGACCTGGAGGCCATCGCCAATAACATAGAAGAAGGTAAGGGGTCGAGCACAATAATATCCTTGCTTTCAAGGTTTTTTTTTTTTTTTTTTTTTTTTNTAATTTTATTGTACTTTAGGTTCTGGAGTACATGTGCAGATCATGCAGGATTGTTGCATAGGTACACACATGGTAATGTGGTTTGCTGCCTCCGTCCCCCCATCACCTACATCTGGCATTTCTCCCCATGTTATCCCTCCCCGACCTCCCACCTTCCCATCCCTCTCTTGGCCCCCACCAACAGACCCCAGTGTGTGATGCTCCCCTTCCTTTGTCCATGTGTTCTCATTGTTCAACACCCACCTGTGAGTGAGAACATGCGGTGTTTGAATTTCTGTTCTTGTGTCAGTTTGCTGAGAATGATGGTTTTCAGGTTCATCCATGTCCCTACAAAGGACACGAACTCATCGTTTCTTATGGCTGCATAGTATTCCATGGTGTGTATGTGCCACATTTTCCTTGTACAGTCTATTGTCGATGGGCATTTGGGTTAGTTCCAGGTCTTTGCTATTGTAAACAGTGCCGCTATGATCATATGTGTGCATGTGTCTTCATAATAGAATGATTTATAATCCTTTGGGTATATACCCAGTAACAGGATTGCTGGGTCAAATGGAATTTCTATTTCTAGGTCCTTGAGGAAGTGCCACACTGTCTTCCACAATGGTTGAACTAGTTTACACTCCCACCAACAGTGTGAAAGTGTTCCTATTTCTCCACATCCTCTCCAGCATCTGTTGTCTCCAGATTTTTTAATGATCGCCATTCTACCTGGCATGAGGTGGTATCTCAATGTGGTTTTGATTTGCATTTCTCGAATAATCAGTGACAATGAGCATTTTTCATATGTTTGTTGGCCTCATGTATGTCTTCTTTTGAAAAGTGTCCATTCATATCCTTCTCCCACTTCTGGATTGGTTTGTTTGTTTTTTTCTTGTAAATATGTTTTAGTTCTTTGTAGAATCTGGACGTTAGCCCTTTGTCAAATGGGTAGATTTCAAAAATTGTTTCCCATTCTGTTGGTTGCCAGTTCACTCTAATCATTGTTTATTTTGCTGTACAGAAGCTCTGGTGTTTAATTAGGTCTCATTTGTCTATTTTGGCTTTTGTTGCCAATGTTTTTGGTGTTTTAGTCATGAAGTCCTTGCCTATGCCTATGTCCTGAATGGTTTTGTCTAGGTTTTCTTCTAGGGTTTTTGTGGTGTTAGGTCTTATGTTTAAGTCTTTAATCCATCTGGAGTTAATTTTAGTGTAAGGTGTGAGGAAGGGGGTCCAGTTTCTGCTTTCTGCACACTGCTAGCCAGTTTTCCCAGCACTGTTTATTAAACAAGGAATTGTTTCCCCATTGCTTGTTTTTGTCAGGTTTGTCAAAGATCAGATAGTTGTAGATGTGTGGCGTTGCTTCCGAGGCCTCTGTTCTGTTCCATTGGTCTATAACTCTGTTTTGGTACCAGTACCATGCTGTTTTGATTACTGTAGTTTTGTAGTATAGTCTGAAATCAGGTGGCATGATGCCTCTGGTTTTGTTCATTTTGCTTAGGATTGTCTTGGCTATACGGGCTCTCTTTTGGTTCCATATGAAATTTAGGTGGATTTTTCCAAATCTGTGAAGAAGGTCATTGGTATCTTCATGGGGATAGCATTGAATCTATAGATTACTTTGGGCAGCATGGCCGTTTTCATGATATTGATTCTTCCTAACCATGAGCATGGAATGTTTCTTCATTTGTTTGTGTCCTCTTTTATTTCCTTGAGCAGTGGTTTGTAGTTCTCCTTGAAGAGGGCCTTTACATCCTTTGTTAGTTGTATTCCTAGTATTTTATTCTCTTTGTAGCAATTGTAAATGGCAGTTTGTGCATGATTTGGCTCTCTGTTAGTCTGTTATTGCTGCTTGTGAAATGCTTGTGATTTCTGCACATTGATTTTGTATCCTGAGACTTTGCTGAAGTTGCTTATCAGTTTAAGGAGATTTTGGGCTGAGATGATGGGGTCTTCCAAATATACAATCATGTCATCTGCAAATAGAGACAATTTGACTTCCTCCTTTCCCTTTCCTAATTGAATACACTTTATTTCATTTTCTTGCCTGATTGCTCTGGCTAGAACTTCCAGTACTATATTGAATAGGAGTGGTGACAGAGGGCATCCTTGTCTAGTGCCAGATTTCAAAGGGAATGCTTTCAGTTTTTACCCATTCAGTATGATATTGGCTGTAGGTTTGTCATAAATAGCTTTTATTATTTTGAGATATGTTCCTTCAATACCTAGTTTATTGAGAGTTTTTAGCAGAAAGGGCTGTTGAATTTTGTCAAAGGCCTTCTCTGCATCTATTGAGACAATCATGTGGTTTTTGTCTTTGGTTCTGTTTGTGTAGTGGATTACATTTATTGACTTATGTATGTTGAACCAGCCTTGCATCCCCAGAATGAAGCCTAATTGATCATGATGGATAAGTTTTTGATGTACTGTTGCAATCAGTTTGCCAGTATTTTATTGAAGATTTTTGCATCTATGTTCATCATGGATATTGGCCTGAAATTTTCTTTTCTTGTTGAGTCTCTGTCGGGTTTTGGTATCAGGATGATGTTGGCCTCATAAAATGAATTGGGGAGGATTCTGTCTCTTTAGATTGTTTAGAATAGTTTCAGAAGGAATGGTATCAGCTCCTCTTTGTACATCTGGTAGAATTCCACTGTGAACCTGCTGGACCTGGACTTTTTTTGGTTGGTAGCCTATTAACTACCGCCTCAACTTCAGCCCTTGTTATCGGTCAGTTCAAGGTTTCAACTTCTTCCTGGTTTAGGCTTGGGAGGGTGCAAGTGTCCAGGAATTTATCCATTTCTTCCAGGCATACTGGTTTCTGTGCATAGAGTTGTTTGTAGTAATCTCTGATTGTAATTTGTACTTCTGTGGAGTTAGTGGTGATATCCCCTTTATCATTTTTTATTGCATCTGATTCTTCTCCCTTTTCTTTTTTATTAATCTGGATAGTGGTCTGTCTCTTTTCCAAAAACCAGCTCCTGGATTTATTGATTTTTTGAAGATTTTTTGTGTCTCTATCTCCTTCAGTTCTGCTCTGATCTTAGTTATTTCTTTTCTGCTAGCTTTTGAGTTTTTTTAGTCTTGTTCCTCTAGCTCTTTCAATTTTGTCGATAGGATGTCGATTTTAGATCTTTCCTTGATTCTCTGGTGGGCATTCATTGCTATAAATTTCCCTTAGACACTGATTTAAATGTGTCCCAGAGATCCTGGTACGTTGTGTCTTCGTTCTCATTGGTTTCAAAGATCATCTTTATTTCTGCCTTCATTCCATTGTTTATCCAGTTGACATTCAGGAGCCAGTTGTTCAGTTTCCAAGAGAAGGTTGTGCAGTTCTGAGTTAGTTTTCTTAATTCTAAGTTCTAATTTGATTGCGCTGTGGTCTGAGAGACTGTTTGTTATGATTTCCGTTCTTTGGCATTTGCTGAGGAGTGATTTACTTCCAATTACATGGTCAATTTTAAAGTAGGTGTGATGTGATGCTGAGAAGAATGCATATTCTGTGGATTTGGGGTGGACATTTCTGTAGATGTCTATTAGGTCTGCTTGGTCCGGATCTGAGTTCAAGTCCTGGATATCCTTGTTAATTTTCTGTCTCGTTGGTCCATCTAACATTGACAGTGGAGTGTTAAGTCTCCACTGTTATTGTGTGGGAGTCTAAGTCTCTTTGTAGGTCATTAAGAACTTGTTTTATGAACCTGGGTGCTCCTGTATTGGGCGTGTATATATTTAGGATCATTAGCTCTTCTTGATGCATTGATCCTTTTACCATTATGTAAGGCCCTTTTTTGTCTCCTTTGATCTTTGTTGGTTTAAAGTCCATTTTATCAGAGACCAGGATTGCAACTCCTGCTTTTTTTTTTTTCTCTCCATTTGCCTGATAAATCTTCCTCCATCCCTTTATTTTGAGCCTATGTGTGTCCTTGCACGTGATATATGTTTCCTGAATACAGCACACTGATGGGTTTTGACTTTTTATCCAATTTGCCTGTCTGTGTCTTTTGATTGGGGCGTTTAGTCCATTTACATTTAAGATTAATATTGTTATGTGTGAATTTGAAGCTGCCATTTTGATGCTAGCTGGCTGTTTTGCCCATTAGTTGACACATTTTCTTTATTGTTTCAATGGTCTTAACCGTTTGGTACATTTTTGGAGTGGCTGGTACTGGTTGTTCCTTTCTTGTTTAATGCTTCTTTCAGGAGCTCTTGTAAGGCAGGCCTGATGGTGACGAAATCTCTCAACAATTGCTTGTCCATAAAGGATTTTCTTTCTCCCTCACTTATGAAGCTTAGTTTGGCTGGATGTGAAATTCTAGATTCAAAGCTCTTTTCTTTAAGGCTGTTGAATATTGGTCCCCACTCTCTTCTGGATTGTAGAGTTTCTGCTGAGAGATCTGCTGTGAATCTGATGGACTTCCCTTTGTGGGTAACCCGACCTTTCTCTCTAGCTGCCCTTAGTATTTTTTCCTTCATTTCAACCCTGGTGAATCTGACAATTATGTGCCTTGGGGTTGCTCTTCTTGAAGAATATCTTTGTGGTGTTCTCTGTATTTCCTGGACTTGAATGCTGGCCTGCATTGCTAGGTTGGGGAAGTTTTCCTGGATAATATCCTGAAGAGTGTTTTCCAGCTTGGATTCATTCTCTCTGTCACATTCAGGTACCCCTATCAAATGTAGATTAGGTCTTTTCACATAATCCCATATTTCTTGGAGGCTTTGTTCATTTCTTTTTACTCTTTTTTCTCTATTCTTGCCTTCTAGCTTTATTTCATTGAGTTAATCTTCAGTCTTTGATATCCTTTCTTCTGCTTGGTCAATTCAGCTATTGAAACTTGTGTATGTATGCTTGGCGAAGTTCTCGTGTGGTGTTTTTCAGCTCCATCAAGTCGTTTATATTCTTCTCTAAGCTGTTTATCCTAGATAGCATCTCATCTCACCTTTTTCCTAGGTTCTTAGTTTATTTGCACTGGGTTAGAACATGTTCTTTTAATTCTGAGAAGTTTGTTATTACCCATCTTCTGAAGCCTGTTTCTGTCAATTCATCCGATTCATTTGCCATCCATCCTTGATCTCTAGCTGGTGAGGAGTTGTGATCCCTTTGAGGAGAAGAGGTGTTCCGGTTTTTGGTGTTTTCCTCCTTTTTGGGTTTCTTCCCATCTTAGTGGTTTTATCTACCTGTGGTTTTTGTAGTTGGTGACTTTCGGATGAGGATCTCTGAGTGGATGTGCTTTTTGTTGATGTTGAAGCTATTTCTTTCTGCTTCTTAATTTTCTTTCTAACAGTCAGGCCCCTCTGCTGCAGAACCACTGGAGGTCCACTCCAGACCCTGCTCACCTGGGGATTGCCTGTCGGGACCGCAGAACAGCAAGGGTTGCCGCAGGTTTCTTCCTCTGCTATCCTCGTCCCAGATGGGTACCCACCAGATGTCGGCCTGATCTCCCCTTTGTGCGGTGTCTCTTTGGGTATACGGGCATCAGGGAGCTGCTTGAGGAGACAGCCAGTACCTTATGGGAGCTCAAGTGCTGTGCTGAGAGCTCCACTGTTCTGTGCAGAGCTGCTGGGCAGGTACCTTTAAGTCTGCTGCAGCTGAACTCATAACCGCCTCTTTTTCCAGGTGCTCTGTCCTAGGAAGGTCGGCTTTATTTATAAGAAGTCCCTGTTGTGCTGCTGCCTTGTCTTTATAGATACCCTGCCCCGCCAGAGTAGTCTAGTTATAGTCTGACAGCAGAGGCGTTGCTGAGCTGCTGCAGGCTCTGCCCAGCTGCTGTATGAACTGCCTTGGTTGTGGCGGACTGCCTCAGTAGTGGGGGGCACCCTTTCCCCCACTGAGCTGGATGGTTGTGGGTCCAGCTGCGCTTGTTGTGAAACTCTCAATCCAGAACTTTACAGATTGCTTGTTTTGTGGGGGTGGTACCCACTGAGCCAGATCCCCTGGCTCCCTGTCTTAGCCCCCTACCTTCCAGTTGAATGGCTGGCTCTGTTCCTAGGCATTCCGGGCACCAGCCAAAATGGCAGCCCAGACTTGTGTGAGTTTCTGTGTGCAGATGCGGCTCCGGCTGAAACTGCCATGCTGAAAACCCGTGGTGCTTTGCGGCCTGGGAATCGCCTGGTCTGTGGGCAGTGAAAATTTGTTTGGAAATGCAGTGAGCACTCACCCTCTGCACCGCTCTACCTGGGAACTGCACTCCAGAGCTGTTCCTATTTGGCCATCTTGGATTGCATCCGGCCTTCAAGTTTTAAGCAAGTGGCAACAATAGAATATACGGGAAAGTAAAACCTGGAGTCAGAATAACAAGAAAACAACCAAGCATTAGTCTGGTAACTGTATAGAAGATAAATTAATTTTTATCCTTCTTCAGGAGGGAGAGATGAGCAAGTGGCCCGAATCTAGAATACTTGTTCATAGCCTTATTTCTTGTCCATTTTGTAAAGGTTGTGTGACTTCTAGCCTTTCAGGAGAAAGCAGTAATAACACCACTTACAAGCCATGTTCCTCTCATACTAATTATGCCTGCTTGAGCATGTTACATAATCTTCTGTGATTCAGTTTCCTCTACTGTAAAATGGGGATAATCAGAGTCCCCCACTCATTGGATTGTTGTAAAGATTAAGAGTTTTATGCTATACAGACTGAGCTAGCTGGGCCCTCCTGACTGTTGAAAAGATTAAATGAGTCAACATTCCCTAACTTCTGGATTAGAATAATGTCTGGTACCTAGTAAGCACCCAATAAATGTTAACGATTACTATTATTACTACTACTACCTGTATGAATACTACCAGCAATACTAATCTATTAATGATTGGATTATGTCTAAACCTCACAAGAATCCTACCTTCTTATTTTACCTGAAAGGGAATTAAGCTCATTGAGATAGGTAAACACCCCAATGGTACACATCTGTAAGTGAGAGAGCCTCAAATCTAATTCAGTTTTACCTGAGTATAAAAATCATGGCTTCTCTTCCATGCCTTTACTGTAGAAGCCTCTACATGAACTATAAACCCAATATTCCTGTTTTTAAGATAATACTTAAGAAACAACACACGTTCACCTAGAAGGTTTTAAAATGTAACAAAATACAAAAAAATAAAAATCACTGACATTGCCACTGAGAGTTTACTACTGCCAGCAATTTCCTTAAAGTCTTCTCTATACAAATACCCACCTGTGAACAAATATGTCTAATGCTATTAAGATCACACAATTTACAACTTTATATCCAGCTTTTCTTAACAATGTATCAAGAAGATTTTAGGGTGCCCATTTTTCACCATTATAAGCAATGCAACAATGAACATCTGTATAAATATTCATTGCTCTCACCCTTTATTTCCTTAGAATATATTTCTAGAAGTAGAATTTCCCAGTGCCATGAGGATTTGTGATGCTATTTATATGTGTCACTTTGCAGAAAGGTGGTGGATCTTTACTCTCAGTGCATATATAATGATTTTTAATGCATTCATTTTTTTCTCAGAGTGTATTCATTTGAAAACATAGATGGGAAATACTGGTAGTTTTCCTGACCAGTTAGAAACACCCAAACAATGAAAAATGAGAAAGTTGCACAAATAGTCTTTTTTAAAAACAACAAAACTATTGCCTGAGGAATCAAAGTTTAAAAAGAAGCACATAAGTAACAATAAGGATAATCCTAAAAAACAAATTCTGCTGCTGACTGGGTGATTTTACTTCTCTCTGCTTCCTCATCTGGATTGGAATATTCCTAACATCCCCTCCAGGATTATTTTCCCTGCTTGTACTAGAGTGTGCATATCATCTGTGTTTGTACATAGACATTAATCAGAACTTGTGATCATGGTTTTAGAAATCATCAAGCCCAAGTTAGCACCTTTCAGCTTCCTGAGCAATGCAAAATACAACTTTAATAAGACCAGGAAACACCAATTCATCCTGAATGTCGCCCTCAATCATCAAAGTATAATTCGAACCAACGATCAGCACCTCATGACTACTGCATTACAAAATCTGGATGAAGCAGGTATATTAAAATAGCACTAGACATTTCTGTCATCTTCCCCTCCTTTCATTTACTTATTTATTTATTTCAATCTTTCTGCTTGCAAAAAACACACCTCTTCAGAGTCCTGGGTTACACAATTATTCTAGTATAGCTTGAAGCACAGCGACCCTGTAAAAATCCCACACCAGGGCAGAAGTTTCAACTAAATCTGGAAGTTCCACAAGGGACAAGTTTCCTATCTTTGAGAGCACAGAGTCATGCACAAAGCTTGCTGATGTACTCTGCCTCCTTTGTTCTTTCATTCCTACCCCCAATTTTAAAACTGAGGAAACTGACTGTCAGACATATTAAATGACTTTCTTAGATTTACCCAGAAGCCAATGAAGAACAATCGCTCTCCTTTAAAAAGTCTATTGATCAACTTCACAAGTGACACCAAACTAGGAAGGTCTTGAGAACATACCCGTGAGGCAAAACCGCCAATAAGCTACAAATATGGCCTAAAGGATGAAGTTTAGTGTCAAAAACCTTTTATCACACACATGCAATTTTCATGGCAGACACGTTTTATTTTCAGGACATATCAACAAGTATACATATTTTCAAAGGTCCAGAGAGGCAACTTTGCAATAAACAAGCAAGACTTTTTCTGATTGGATGCACTTTAGCTAACACACTACATTTAGCTTTCAACTCTACATTTACAAATTATTTTGTGTTCTATTTTCCTACTCAATATTATTTCTACAATTTTCCCAATATTGACATCATATATGTATTTGCCATTTTCAATTGCACTAGACAATTCACTAATGTTGCTATGTTGGTCCCTTGGGTTTACTCTAAATAGCTTGTTTGCACATATCTTTGTATATATTATTGTTTTTTCTCCTATCTGGTGATTTCTTTGGAGCATATCCCAAAGTGGAAGGCCTAGATTAATGGGCATAAATAATTTGACAGTTCTTATTAAGTTTTATTCTCTTAGTAAAAACTGAACTACTTTTCAGTATCACTAGCAACATATGAGTGTGTCATATGTTCCTAAACTCCTCCATGTTAGGTCAGAGTTTAGGAACATATGATACATGTTAGGTCATTGTAAACTCATGATCTAAACAATTACAAGGTCTTGGCTGTGCGCGGTGGCTCACGCCTGTAATCCCAGTACTTTGGGAGGCCGAAGCGGGTGGATCACTAGGTCAGGAGTTCAAGACAAGCCTGGCCAAGATGTTGAAACCCCGTCTCTACTAAAAATACAAAAATTAGCGGGGCGTGGTGCCATGCACCTGTAATCCCAGCTACTCAGGAGGCTGAGGCAAGAGAATTGCTTGAACCTGGGAGGCGGAGGTTGCAGTGAGCCGAGATCATGCCATTGCACTCCAGCCTGGGTGACAGAGTGAGACTCCGTCTCAAAAAAAAAAAAAGAGAGAAATAACAAGGTCTTATCCCACTAATGAAATTATAGGAGATTCAACACGTATTCAGCCTCCAAGAATTCATTCCATGTAGAAAATTCTAAGAACATTAACCAGGTATTTACCTGCCCAGTGAGTGTGGCAGACATTGTGAAGGCTACAAAGATGTATAGAATTCCATTCCTGACTTCTAGGTATTTACACCATAAGCGGGGACCTAATGCACACACACACACACACACACACACACACACACACACACAATCATGCACACATAATCTACAGAACACTTGATTTTATAAAAATACAATGAATTTACTTCCTTTTTGGTTCTTCTCTTCACCAGTGAAATTTGACATGGATGGTTATATATCATCAAAGGATGATGACAAAGATTATGTGGCTCTAAGAATCTCAAAAACTCGATTGTATATGAGTGCCCAAGATGAAAACCAACCGGTGTTGCTGAAGGTCAGTTCCCCTTTGTCTCCACCTTACTCTCAATTTACATCTCATATGTTTGTAAATAAGCCCAATAGGCAGATACCCCTAACAAGGTGACACCATCCTCTTTCCTTCCTACCACAGCCGCCACCTGCCCACACCACTACCATTGACTCCAGAGGCATGCCTAGGCAAGATCTGTAAGAAAATATAATAGAGGTGGCAAAAGTAAATAAGAGATAAATTACTTTCTTCTTTCTTTTTCCTTTCCTTGCCTGACCCTGTTCACCTCCCATCCCAGGGCATCCATTTATTCCATTGATCTTTACTGACATCTATTATCTGACCTACACGATATTAGACATTAGGACAATGTGGCCTGCCTCCAAGAACTCAAATAAGCCAACTGAGATCGGAAAGAATTAATCACCTGCCAATGGGCACAAAGCAAAAGGCTGGGAGCCAAGTCCCAAAATGGGCCCTGCTGCTTCCATTGCCCCTCTCTCTGCATTGACGCCAGCATAATTCCTCATCCCAGCCCTATCTCTACTACCACTTTCCCCCTCAAACACACACACACACACACACACACACACACACACACACACAAACTATAACCTTAGATGTTTTCTCTACTGATAAGTAGGTGACTCAATTTGTAAGTGTGTAATCCAAGACCTTCTATCCCCAACTAGAATTTATGTGCCTGCCCGTGCTTTTCTACTTGAATCAAGTGATGTCCACAGAGTAGGGCAGTAGCTTATTGATATCAATGAATAAAGGCTAGCATTATTCATTGATATCCTTTTATTTTTCAGGCATAGTGCCAACAGCTATATATACAGTGGTGCATCAAAATCCCTCATCTCATAGAACTTGGTCTTCTAGAGGATACGGAAAATAGATAACCCAAACAACTAACAAAAGAACAAGATGCTTAAAAAAAAAAAAAAAAAAGAATAGAGTGCTAAGATAAAGTGGGAGAGTGCTATTTAGAGAAAGTGGTAAGAACAATGCTCCTTGAGATGAGAGCTGCCAACAGGAGGGGGCAGGTCATGGTTGGGGGTTTGGAGGTAGAACATTCAGAGGGATCTGAATGTACCCAGGCCCTACAACTTCAAGATCATAAAGGACAGTTCCAAGGATCAGAAGAAAGCACTCTTGGAACTGGGGCATTGTGAGGAGGAGGAAAAATATGTAGGGACTAGTGCTTGCAGAGCTTGCATCTGGATTTCTTTTGAGGTACAATGAAAATCCATTAATGGATTTCAAACAGAGAAATGCCCTGACCTCACTTATATTTCCTAAAATAGAAAACAGATCAGAAGGAAGGCAATAGAGAAAGCAGAAAGCCCAATGAGGCAGTTTAACAGCAGTCATGGGGGTGGGGTAAGGAAAAGAAGTGGAAATAAACAGAATTGGGTTATATTTTAGAGACAGAACCAACAGGAGAAAGAGGAGAAACACCATTTACTGATAAGGAAAAACTAGAAGAGGAATAGGTTTGGGAAATAAATCCTTGCTGGCATCAGAAACCCCAAGGAAGCCTCAAAAGTATATTTACTTGCTTTAGATTTTAAAAAGTAGGAAAGAAGCATCTCAGCTTGGAATTTGAAATCTATTTTTCCATAGAAGTATTGATAAATTCTACTCATACTCACAAGAAAAGTACATTCTAAGGAGAGTATATCAAAAGAGTTTAGCTACTGATATACTTAGGAATTTTGCGTGTGTGCAAAATTCCTAAGTATTTTAACCTAAGTATTTTAACCTTATTCCTAAATTGTGTTTAACCTTCAACTGTTGACTTAAATACTGAGATAAATGTCATCTAAATACTAAACTGATTTCCCAAAGGTATGATTTGTTCTCTTTAAGATCAAAATGTTTAGGGGGCTTAGAATCACCAGTGCTCAGATTTGATGCAAGATGCTGTAGGCCTGCATTGAAAGCAGGACAGAAACAATGTTTCACTCCTACCTTCCTGGATACAGTGAGACACTAGTGTCATTGGCAATCTTCATAACTAAGTTAGATCTCTCTCCAATCAAATAAGGAGGTCAACTTGATAGACATGGCCACACATCTAATAGGATGCAATAAATGCTTGCTGAATGAACAAATAAATGAAGAGCCTATAGCATCATGTTTCAGCTATAGTCCTAAAGTGCTGTTTCTCATGAAGGCCAAATGCCAAGGGATTGGGCTTCAGTCCTTTTTCTAACATCTTGTTCTCTAACTGAATTATCTTCTTTTCTGCATAGGAGATGCCTGAAATACCCAAAACCATCACAGGTAGTGAGACTGACCTCCTCTTCTTCTGGGAAACTCAAGGAACTAAGAGCTACTTCAGATCAGTTGCCCATCCAGATTTGCTTATTGCCACAATGCAAGACAGTTTGGTGTGCTTGGCAACGGGGCCACCCTTTATCACTGACTTTCAGATACTGGAAAACCAGGCTTAGCTCTGGAGTCTACTCACTTGTGCAGTGTTGACAGTTTATATGTACCATGTACATGAAGAAGCTAAATGCTTTACTGTTAGTCATTTGCTGAGCATGTGCTGAGCCTTTGTGATTCTAAATGAATGTTTACACTCTTTGCAAGAGAGGAGCAATGTCTAGTGAAACCAACACTAACATATAATGTGGTTTGTTATTTAAAGAACACCCTATACTTTGCATAGTACCAATCATTTTAATTATTATTCTTTATAATAATCTTAGGAGGACCAGAGCTACTGAATGTGGCTACCAAAAAGACTCTACCCATATTACAGATGGGCAAATTAAGGCATAAGAAAACTAAGAAATATGCGCAATAACAGTTGAAATGAGAACCCACAGACCTAGCATTCCATTTCAGCTGTTTGCCTTCTATTTTTAAGTTGCTGATGAACTCTTAATTAAATAGCATATGTTTCTGGGACCTCAGTTTATTGTTTTCAAAATGGAGGGAATAATAGCTAAGTCTTTCTGCCTCAACAGTTTTGTATGCTAATCAGGGAGGTCATTTTGGTAAAGTACTTCTTGAAGCTCAGCCTCAAGAATAAGGCAAAACATGAAATGTTATTTTTAAATTATTATTTTTATATATGTATTTATAGATATATTTAAGATAATTATAACGTATTATATTTATGGGAGCTCGTTGCATCCTCCACAATAGCAGTGTTTTCCAGGATAAGGAAGTTTGATTTTATTAATACAAGGCATTTTGGTCCAAGTTGTGCTTATTCCATAGTCATGAAAGTCTGCATTCTAGTACTTGGGAGTCCTATAATTATGTAATAAACGTACATTAATTACTTTGAGCAGATAATTGGTCTGATCTTTGACTCTTTTGCCTTTAAACTTGCCTGGGCATTCTTGTTTCATTCAATTCCGCCTGCAATCAAGTCCTACAAGCTAAAATGAGATGAACTCAACTTTGACGACCATGAGACTACTGTTATCAAAACTTTCTTTTCTGGAATGTAATCAATGTTTCTTCCAGGTGCTAAAAATTATGATCAGACCATAATGTTACCTTATTATCAACAATAGTGAGTTCATTGTTATCAGTCATTAACTGCATAAAGCTTGCAACAAAATTCTCTGACACATAGTTATTCATTGTCTTTACCATTATTTTACTGCATGGTAATTAGGGACAAATGGTAAATGTTTACATAAATAACTGTATTTGGTGTTACTTTCTAAAACCAAACCAAGATTTTATATTTTTTTTCTCCTCTTTGTTAACTGCCAATATGTATAAATGGGATTAGAATGATAATATTTCCGGGTTTACTTAAAGCTCACGTTACACATACACAACACAAGTGTTCCTATCTTTATACAAACACACATACAGAGCTACACTAAAAACAACTGATAGGCCAGGTAAGGTGGCTCAGACCTGTAATTCCAGCACTTTGAGAGACCAAAGCAGGAGGATTACTTGAGGTCAGGAGTTTGAAACCAGCCTGGGCAACATAGTAAGACCTTGTCTTTACAAAAAATAAAATAAAAAAGTTACCTGGACATGGTGGTACGCACCTGTACTCCCAGCTACTCAGGAGGCTGAGGTAGGCGGATCACTTAAGCCTGGGAGATGGAAGCTTCAGTGAGCCATGATCACACCACTGCACCCCAACCTAGGCAACAGAGTGAGACCCGGTCTCAAAGAATAAATAAATAAATATGTTTAAAAAATATAAAAAAGAATTTCAAAAGAACTAATAGATCCAAGCATGAATGCAAGATATATTTAGTTGGAAAATCAAGGGATCTTGGAATTAGGTGTGGTAGATTTGGGGAAGGAGTAGTCTAAGATGACCCTGTTTCTTGGTGCTAGAGACTGGATGAGTGGCAGCGTCTTAACCACATTTTTGGTAGAAATATGGAAGTCTTCTCCATTCCAGGATGAACGATGAGTAAACTTTTAGACATGTTATTTGAGCTACTAGAAAGACATTCGAGTGCAGATGTACAATGGGCAAATGACAAGGTATCTGGAACTCAGAAAAATAACTGTATATAGATAGATATGGGAGATGTCATCAGGTATGTAGCAAACAAAATCGTAAAAGTGACATCAAAGGGAGAAAAGTATACAGTGAACACTGTTGGTTGTTCATGCAATTGCCATCCCTCCTTCTTCCTTACTGTCAGAACCCTGATTTCATTGAGAACTCAACATGCCCTGCCACAAAGGATGAATCCAATTGGTTTAAGATTATGTTCATTCTATTCTTACATGACTAAGTCAAGTTGACTTAATCCTATCAAATGAGATGTCGATCTGGAAACAACTTCTGGGAAAGATTTTCTACCCTGATAAAAGAAAGAGCCATATAGAAGGTCCTTTATCCTCCTTATTTCTTAAATGGGGTATGATCTATGAGGATGTGAAGCTCAGAACTGTGGTCACCAACTTGCAACCACTGGGAAGTCAGAGCCACACACTGAAGAATGCAGAGTGGAAGGAGCAAAAGAGCCAGCATCTCTGACAACATTGTTATACTGAAATCCTACCTCCGGATTTTAAGAAAACAAAAAATGCTACTGTTATTAAGCCATTTTCATGGGGTTTGCTATGGCTTGCAGTCAAACCTAGCTTAACTGATGCAGAGCGCCACAGAGACCTGGCCTCTCGTTTGTCTCACCCTGTTCTTTGTAGCAGCCATGACTTTCCTAGGGTTTCCTTACCCTAGAATTACAAGTGTGAGCCCCTGCACCCAGCCTTCACAAAGGAAGTTCTTATTATAACCTAATTTCCTGCATATTTGTCTTCAGGAAGAGGATGTGCTGGCTAGAGGTGTGAGTGTCAGATTTCTTCTACCCTTCTAACCCTGTTATAAAGTAAAACTGGCGCTCTATCTTATAATTTCGTCTTTTTGAATTTAGAATACTATAAAGAGAACAGACTTCGGAATCAGGACTGGATTCAAATCTCATTTACTTTGTGATTTTGGCTAGTCTCTTAATCTCTCAATATCAGTTTCCTTACCTGTAAAAATGGAGATAGTAATTACTATTAACACATCAAAGGTTTGTAATATCGAATAAGATAAAATACAGAGAGAACTTAGCACAGTAACCAGGGATTTATAGTGTTTGATTCATTCACTATTTTACTTAAGAGTAGCTGTTATGGCTTTGACTTAGTGAATATATCCCTGAGAATCTAATCCACAATCAAGTCAATTAAATCAGGTTCCTGAATCCACACCGAAGATTGGCTCAAGCAATCCTCCCACCTGGGTGAAAGTAAATATTCCACAAACCATCAGGTAAAGTCACTTGAACAGCCAGCCAGCCATCCTCGGTGACTTCAACCCAGCCATGCTTATTTTCTTTTTGGGGTTGGGCGTGTGGTTCATAGAAATGGGGGTCTCTCTCTGTTTCCCAGGCTGGTCTCAAATGCCTGGCTTCAAGCAATCCTCCCACCTTGGCTTCCCAAAGTGCTGGGATTATAGGCATGAACTACCGTAACCAGCCTGTATTTTTATTTTTACCATTGCATTTAGCAAAGTCTCTCATATTGTTGTAGACAGGATGGAGACAAATGGACTATAAGAGCTAATAGTATTATTGAATGGGCTTGTCGCTACTTATACATAGTATGGTTACTGTATTGAAGGGATCTTTAAAAGGAGAAAGCCCTATTCATTCAAAAGATATTTAGTTTCTATTTGGTGTCAAGAACAATGGATATAGTGGCCTACCCTCAGTTTACAGACTAGCAGGGAGAAAGATAAGCAAATAATCCAGCTAATCACAGTTCTTGAGAAAAGGATGTTTTGTCTGAGACTGAAGGATGATTAAGACTCACAAAAAGACTAACCTGGCCAACATGGCAAAAACCTGTCTCTTTTGTAATTATTTTTTTTTAACTACAAAAAAAAAATTAGCTGGCCATGGTGGCAGCCTCCTGTAATCCCAGCTACTTAGGAGACTGAGGCACCAGAATCCCTTGAACCCGGGAGGTGGAGGTTGCAGTGAGCTGAAATCACACCACTGTGTTCCAGCCTGGGCAACAGAGTGAGACATCACCTAAAAAAAAAAAAAAAAAAAAAAAAAAAAAAAAAAAAAAAAAAAAAAAAAAAAAAAAAAAAAAAAAAAAAAAAAAAAAAAAACTGACCCAATTTAAAAACAGGCAAAGAATCTGAATCGATATATACAAATGACCTGTAAACACATGAAAAGATGTTCAACATCATTAGTCATCAAGGAAACACAAATAAAAACCAAATGAGATACCACTTCACAGCCACTAGGATGGTTGTAATTTAAAAGATGGACAATAACAAGTGTTGCTGAGGATGTGAAGAAACTGGAACCTTCATGCACTGCTGGTAGGAATGTAAAATGCTGCAGCTGCTTGGAAAAACAAGTGTGGCAGCTCCTCAAATGGTTAAGCATAGAATTATCATATGACACAGAAATTCCTCTCATTAGGTATCTATCCACAAGTATTGAAAACATATGGCTACACAAAAACGCATACGTGAATGTTCACAGCAGAGTTATACATAATAGTCAAAAAGTGGAAAGAACCTAGATGTCCATCAACTGATGAAGGGTAAATAAAATGTTGTATATCCATATAATGGAATGTTACCCAGTCATAAAAAGGAATGAAGTACTGACACATGCTATGTGGATAAACCTTGAAAACAATATACTAAGTGAAAGTGAAACTGATCCAATAGTCCCATAGACTGTTCTTTCAGATAAACACAGAAATTGACCCTTCTGGTCCTAAAGCTTAAAGCTTGTATTTGTTTTGTCTGAGTTCCTTCCTTAGGAAAAGACGTTCAGGCCTCTCAAAAGAAGTATCAAAGAACTGAAACTCACCAAATCACCACATCCAGGGCAATGAGACTTTGGTCCATCAGGATTGCTTCCTTACCCCTCCCTGGTTCCTGTTTTCTTATGCACTGTTACATTTCCTCCCTGCTTATCTAAACCCCCAGTTTTAGATCAGGAAGGTGGATTTGAGATTGAGCACCCATCTCCTTGGCTGTAGCACCTGTTTAAAACCTTCTTCCTCGGCAATAATTTGTCATCTCAGTGATTGGCTTTCTGTGAGGTGAGCAGCAGGACCTACACCAAACCCATGATATTTTGGTAACAAAAGAAGCCCATCAGAGACCACAAATTGCATGATTTCATATATATGTAATGTCCAGAAGGAAAATCTATAGAGATGGAAAGTAGATAAGTGGTTTCTAGGGTCTGAGAAGAAGGGAGAATGGGGAGTGGCTGCTAATGAGTATGGGGTTTCTTTAGGGGGTGATGAAAATGTTTGAAAATTGAATTGTACAGTGTAAGTGGGAGAACTGTACAGTATGTGAATATCTCAATACAGCTGTTAGAGTAAAAATAATAATAATTAACTAAGAGAAATTAGAAAAAAGGTTGGATTCGCAGACAGAGAGGAGTACGGAAAGGAAAAACATGACTGGATGACAGTGAGGAAGGGGAGAGCAGTGTGAACTAAGGCTGAGGGAGTAAAAGGCCAAGCTCTGTGTGGGCTTATAGGTCATTAGACTGAGAGCAATGGGAAACCATTAAAACCACCAGGACTGTCCAGGTGCGGTGGCTCACACCTCTAATCCCAACACTTTAGGAGATGGAGGCAGGTGGATCGCTTAAGCCAGGAGTTCGAGACTGGCCTGGGGCAACATTGCAAAACCTCGTCTCTACAAAAAATACAAAAATTAGCCAGATGGGGTGGCTGAGGTGGGAGAATCGCTTAAACCAGGTTAAACCAGGGAGGTGGGGGTGCAGTGAGCTGAGATTGTGCCACTGCACTCCAGCCAGGCAATGGAGCCAGACCCTGTCTAAAAAAAAAAAACAAACGCTACCAGGATGATGGAGAGCTACAGTGGAACTTTGATGAATGAGCTGAGAATTTTATTTATTTGGAGACGAGGTCTTGCTCTGCCTCCCATGTTGGAGTGTAGTGGCATGACCACAGCTCATTTTTGGGCTCAAGTGATCCTCCCACCTCAGCCTCCCGAGTAGAAGGGATTTCAGGTATGTGTCACCATGCCTGGTTAATTTTTTTTTTTTTTTTTTTTTTTTTTGGTAGAAATGGCCTCTTGCTGTGTTGCCCAAGCTGGTCTCAAACTCCTGGGCTCATGCAGTCCTCCTGCCTCAGCTTCACAACGTGCTAAGACTGATTACAGGAATGAGTCACCGTTCTTGGTAGAGTTGAGAATTTTTAAATCTGCCCAGCTTTTTCTCCACATTTTGTGTCCTATAAAATAGACATTCAAATATTCAAAGGATGGAGAAAAGGAGGCAGAACTGGCCTATGGTGCTCCAAAGGATTAGGACCAGTAAGCAAGAAAGCTTAGTTCATTTTAAGTTTCCTAATAAGCAGTCCTCTCCGATAACAGGACAGGTAAGGCAGCTCACCAACACCAGTAGTATTCCTGCAAAGGTGCAGTACCTACATGACGTCCGTGGAGTACTCCAGCACTGGGTGGGAGAACAGGCAAGATGACTTCCAAAACTGAGATGCATTCAGTCACCTAGATTCTCTGAAGACCAAAACAGAACCCCCTTCACTTTTCTGAAACTGTGAAGGAGCCCCTTTCTCAGTAACTTACAAAAATAATGACCAGCTTTCCTATTTTAAACATTTTATACACTATTGAAAATATCAAAATGCATACATCCAGAAACCCTGGCTCTCTTCCAAACTCCTTATTTCAGGCTAAAGAGAAGGGCTACTACAGTAGCTTCAAGCCCTGCTGAGTACCCAACTGGTGAGCTGAACCTGGCCAACAGGGGCCTAGATATGGCTTTCCCTCTACCTGCTACCTCTCCAGCATCCATGGAAGAGGAACCTTCACACACAAGGAGCCAAGTGCATTTTCCAGACCTCTTCAAGAAACTGCAGAATAGATGAAACGGGAGAAATTTCAAAAGAAAAAAATTTTAGGATTGAAACAAGGGGATCAAATGTGTCTAGGGACTCAGAACAACAAGGCCTGCCATCCACCGTCCCTTTCTCCGTTAGCCTTATGACATTATAGTCAGCTGATAGGCAAAATCAAAAATATGTCTTAAACAAGAGATCACCCTGAAAGGAGTAAGGCAGTTTCTCAAAAAATTAAAAATAGAGTTGCCTTTTGATCCAACAATACTACTTCTTGGTATATACCCAAAAGAATGAAAAGGAGAGTCTCAAAGAGTTATTTGCATGTTCACATTCATAGCATTATTCACAATAGCCAAAAAGTGGAAGCAACTCAAGTGTCCGGAGAGGGGTGGACCAACAAGCAAAACGCGGCATGGCCACACAACAGAATGCTATTCCTCCTTAAAAGGAAAGGAATTTTTGACACATGCTACACATGGGTGAGCCTTGAAAACTTTATGCGAAGTGAAACAAGCCAGTCACAGGACCCAACCAAAACATTAGACTGTGGATCTAACAATAGAAGCCTGCAACTCCTTACCTACAGAGAAAGTATACAAGAACTGCTAACTCATGCCCCCATGTCTAACTAAATACTGCATGATTCTGCTTATATGGCACCTACAGTTGTCAAATCCATAGAGACAATAACTAGAATAGTGGTTGCCTGGGGCTGGGAGAGGGAGGAGTGGAGTGTGTACGTGATGGGTAAAGGGTTTCAGTTGGGAAAGTTGAAAAAGTTCTGGAAGGGACAGTAGTGATGGTTGTGCCACAATGTGAAAGGTACTTAATACCACTAAACTGCATATTTTTGAAAAATGTAACTCTAAAATGGTTAAAATGGTATATATGATGTTACGTATATTTTACCAATATTAAAAATAGAGTATAAAAAATAAAAGGAGCCACCCTGCAGTACTAAGAACTAGGAGCCTTTAGATGCATAAAACCCCTAACCAGGAGAGATATGTCTTCTTCATATTTTTTCACAGCTCCTATGGGTCCGAGACTGTGGAAGGACGAAATCAAGCACCTACCCCAGCAGCCTGGAAGGACCTCCCCGTCTCTCCGCCCAGGGATTCCCGGTGCGCCAACCCCCTGCGGGCTTCAACGTAACCGCCCAGTAACCGCCCGCCTAGCTGACTGCGCCGCAGAAAGCCCCACGCCCACTCAGAGGCCGGCTGCGCAGCGACCCGTGGGAGCCGCTTTCAATGCTTAAGTGCGCTGCACGTTCGTCCAATCAAAGGGTCCCAAGGTCAGGCTCTCAGGACCAGAGCCAACCGCAAAGAGCCTATTGCCTGTTGTCCCGCCCTCCCGTGCTTCCGATTAGCGAGTTTCAAACCCGCAGGAGCCAATGAGAACGCGCGGACGCGCGGCGCGTCGTTCTTGGCTCCCGGCGCAGCATTTGAAGAAAAACTGTCACGGAAGAGTCATGGTGGGGCCCGGGCCTGCAGCTGCTGCTGCAGTCGGTGAGTACGACCGCGAACGAGCCCCGTTATTCGCAGGCGTTGGAGCACGGCCGATGAGTAGGAGGCCACCGTGCCCGTCCGCTGGCCTGCCTCAGTCTACCTCGGGGCGTTTTTCATCCTGGGAGCGCGGACGCGATCCCTGGCTCCGGCCCCGGCCCCCAAGGAGACGTCTGAGCTTGGGGCGGCGGAGGCTGTGCGCAGGCCAGGTGCCTCATGGGCATATTCCCAGAAAGCCCTCCGGCAGCCCCGCAAAGACATGTTACTGTCACTACGTTCTAGATAAAGAAACTGAGGCTTGCTCGGGCTTTCACCACCAGTGGGAAGCAGCGCGCGGCTTTGATCCACTTGTGGCTCCAGGTAGAGCCGGTCGTGGTCTTATATTACAAGAGACAGGGTCTGGCCCGAACCCGGGTCTCCTGCCTCTGACGGAGCTCTACACGCCTCTCAGCCTGCTGTGGCTAGAAGTCGATTGGTTAAATCTGCACCCAGGGCTAAGGTTCCTGCGTTCCCTGATCTCTTAGATGTACTTGGAGCCCTTTCCTACCTTTCAAAACTCCTGCTCAGATACCACCTTCTTCAAAAAACGCACGTTGTTTTGTTTCATCCTTTATTCCTGTTGATGCCTACGAGGTCCTGGGCACAGACGTAGGCACTTTACATAACAAGCTTTAAAGGTGGGCATTTCTGTCCGCTTTATAGGCTCGGCAGCAACAAAGTTTGCTAATTTGCCAAAAGTCGCGGAGGTGGGACTCCAACCCCCTATGTCAGCCCCTGCGCTCTACACTGCCTGGCAAGCTGTTTCTAAGGATACGTGAGCATCAGAGAGCAAAACAGGGCAATTCCGTTCAGAAGAGGTTAAGAGTCGTTTGGCGCCCCTGTCATCGTCTTGTTTTTTTTTTTCCTTCACATCATTATTTAATTTTAACCTTTTCCAGCCACCTGCTCCCCTCACTCATGCCCCACCTCTGGACTCCCATTCTTCTTTATCCTCTTTATGGCTCTTAGATATTACCTTATACTGTAATTATTGCTGTGTTTACTTTATCTCCACTACTAGTTTGAAACTTCTTGAAGGCAGAAATCATTGACTTGCCATCCCCTCACAAATGGCTTGCATAGAAAGTCACCATAGTATGGGTGTCTGCCATGAGCGGACAACCTGGCATATTTTATCCTTGGTACCAACAAAGGAAGCCATTTAAGGGTTTGTGGGTAAAAATCATCATCCCTGTCAAAAAACAAAAAAAACATAAGACCAGGCCTGGCTCACCAGCTCAGGTGGGCCAGTACGGAAGTTCTTCAAAGCATAGAACGTTGTAGCTGAGAACAGTGGCTGTGAGCTCTAGGGTTAGATAAGACTGTTTTCAAGTCCTGGAATTGCCACATATTAACTGGGTAACTTTGGGCATGACATTTACCCTCTCTGAATTTCAGATTGCAAAAACTCATTGGATTTTTTGTGGATTGAAAGAAGTAATGTAAATTTAGGCTGAGTGCTTTGCCTCATGCCTGTAATCCCAGCACTTTGGGAGGCCAAGGCAGGAGGATCACTTGAGCTCAGGAATTTGAAACCAGCCCAGGCAACATAGTAAGATCCTGTCTCCACAAAAAAAAGTTTTGAATTTCAATTATCCAGCATAGCGGTACACACCTGTAGTCCCAGCGACTCAGGAGACTGAGGTGGGAGCATTGCTAGAACCTGCGAGATCAAGGCAACAGTGAGCCATGGTTGTGGCACTGCACTCCAGCCTCAGTGACAGAGGGAGACCCTGTGTCAAAAAAAGTAGTAAGTTTAAAGAGCTTAGTGTAGGCCTGGCATATAAATGATACTGTCAATGTTGATATTAACTTGAGGGCAAATATATAGGACTAGAGATTTTATAATATTATTTTGCAAAGTCAAAATCACTAGAGAAAAGTGTCATCTTTTAGAATATTAATGAACTTGTCAAAATCGTGAACTAAAGTTAATGTCATTTGTTTGCTTGCCTGTGTTGCAGAAGAGCGGCAGAGAAAGCTTCAGGAGTACCTTGCAGCTAAGGGAAAACTGAAAAGCCAAAACACCAAGTGAGTTTATCTGTCCACAGTTATGCAAGTTGTGTTGCCTTCTTTGCACTAACAATTTAAATACTTTTTGAAATGTGGCCCTTTTGCTTACAGTCTACTCAGGCTGCATTGGGATTCTATGATAATGCAAAGAGAGCATTTCAGTCCAGGCATGACAAAAACCCCTGAGCAGTGCTTAGTCCATTGGCAAAGAGTTAAGCATTGTTATTGTGAGACTCTCCAAAGGAATGAGGGAAGGGTCAGTATTACCTACCATGCTGGAAGCTTTGCCTGTTTCTGCTTTTTTTCTTGGGGAAGTTAATTCTCACAAAGGCAATTTTTGGTTAAGAACTTGAATGACTATGGTTCTGGCATTTCCTGCTAAGGCAGGAGAGCCAGTTACAATCAATCCTGCATTGCAGAGTGATATCCTCCAGCCTAATGGTGCTCTTGGGTCATTCTCTTAGCATTTACTGTTGAGGTAGACAGAATATGACCACTTCTTTTTCTTTTTTTTTTTTTTTTTTTTTTTTTGAGACAGAATCTCTCTCTCTCATCAGACTGTAGTGCACTGGTGCAATCTTGGCTCACTGCCACCTCTGCCTCCTGGGTTCAAGCGATTCTCCTGCCTCAGCCTTCCAAGTAGCTTGGACTACAGGTGCATGCCACCATGCCCAGCTAATTTCTGTATTTTTAGTAGAGACAGGGTTTCACCATGTTGGCCAGGATGGTCTTGATCTCTTGATATTGTGATTCGCCTACCTTGGCCTCCCAAAGTGCTGGGATTACAAGCATGAGCCACCATGCCCAGCCAACCACTTCATTTTTATCCTTTGTAGATTTTTACCATCTTTGTGGTGTTATTTGTCCTTCTTTCTTAGCATTACTTAATTTTTTCCCCATTTGAGTTGCTAAATATTTATTTGAAAATTAATTTTTATGAAGTTAGCTTTCACCCTTTATTTTATCTTGGGTAACCTTGACTCTGTTTCCTTGATTAAATGAACCTAGTCCATTTATTCAATAAATATTTATTTACTACCTATACTATCTCAGTCACTCTTGATGCTAGAGATACAGTGCTTAACAAGACAGACATTCCTTCCCTCCCAAAGCTTATGTTCTAGATAGGAGAGACAAACATCAAACAAGTCATGATCAAAGTTCTTGTTAGTCTAGCAATTGTTTTTGGTTGTTTTTGGTCCATGCAGATTGATTCCTTCTAAATTCTCCTCTGTTTTCCTATCCTTTTTTTGCATTTCCAAACTCACTAGCTAGATTTCATGTGTCTCATAGTTTTTTCTTATATCATTTTTCCCCTCTGAAAATTAGAAGATAATACTTAATGATACTTAAAACAAGAATTTTTTTTTTTTTTTTTTTAAACAGGGTTTCTCCATGTTGATCAGGGTGGTCTTGAACTCCCAACCTCAGGTGATCTGCCCACCTCAGCCTCCCAAAGTGCTGGGATTACAGGCGTGAGCCACTGTGCCTAGCTCCTAAAACAAGTAAATTTTTTAAAGAATTAGTTAATGGTTTTATTTGGCATTGTGTCTTCAGTGTCTGGCACATTGCAGTGCTCCAGGAATGTTTGAATGAGTAAGACTATACACACATGAAGGAAACACATATATCTCATTGATATTGTGAGAATGCTAGATTTATGCACAGAATGTCTGTAAGGATCACAAGCAAAAGAAAAAAATAGGAGCAGTTGGTGGTCTCCAAGAGGGAAGATACAGGACTAAAGAAATAATGATAAGGAGACTTTATTGAATATAATTTTTAATTATTTTGCCATTACAAAAATTCTAATTTAAAATTCTAATCATAATTTTTAATCACTATACCTCCCAAGCTTAGCTTGAGATCCTTCTGTGCTGAGGATTAATTTTAATTTGTCTTTTATAGGCCTTATCTAAAATCCAAGAATAATTGCCCGAATCCACCGCCTTCTAAATCTGTAAGTAGAAATTATTCTAGAAATATGCATTTGTAAGTGTGATTAGTAATAAGAATAATAAAGATGTTAGCAACCTAAAGAACATGTATTTCAAAGATATTTCTTATGGATACAAAAACAGTTGGTTTAATAAGAGACAATCATTTTTTGAAAAGTACAATATACCGTAGTTTAGTTTATTAACCAAAAAAAAAAAAAAAAGCCTTATGTGAACACTATGGTCCTCTTGATAGCTAATATTGAATATTTACTGTGTGCCTGATACTTTTCTGACTTGCGTTACCTCATTGAGTCCTCACAATCATATGAGGCTACTATTGATAGCCCCACTTTACAGATGAGCAAACTAAGTCACAGAAAGGTTAAATAGGTCACATAGCTATTAAGTGACAAAGCTGAGAGAGCCTGTGATCTTAACCACTTTGGTATGCTGCCATGAAGTAAAATAGCTCAGTAGTCATTTAAAGGGAACATTTGCATTGAAGCTTTCAAGCCACTTAACAAGTATATGCTTCCTAATCAATTTAACTACATTAGATAGAATGGTAAAAGATTCTTAACTTAAAGTTTAAATGGAAGAAATTAGCCCTCTGAAAGAGGCATAGATTCTTCATCTGCAATAAAAATCTCACCTTTAGTTTTTAAAAGCATAGTTTATATCTGTGTTCTGAAATGTAACTCAGATAGTGCTTCCAGAAGTGAAACATTCTCATTGGTGAGACTTTTAAAAGTTTTAATGATTCATTCATCAAATTACTTCCGTCATATTTTAGTCATATGCATAAGCATACATAGACATACATATGTTGTGTATATGCATGACATCATTAGACAATGCGAAGGATAGCAAAATTTATACAAGGCAAAATTTATGCACAATGATTTTATGTTTGGGAAGCACTGGGTTACACTTTTACTTTATGCAGACTGAACCAGTATAGCATGCAATCTTAAGGAAAAATCTGCTGGAAAGGCCTCATTCAGAATTCCCAGAGACTTCTCTGGAATTCGACAATACTGACTTCAGTATATCAACTCTTAAATGAGGATGATACCTACCTTATCTGCTTTACATAGTTGTAAAAGCAGAAAATGAAATGAGGAAGGGAATTACAGAATTTAGGAGAAA
The DNA here is from genome assembly GCF_001604975.1 of Cebus imitator. NCBI lineage: Eukaryota > Metazoa > Chordata > Mammalia > Primates > Cebidae > Cebus > Cebus imitator. The sequence goes on from NW_016107537.1 coordinate 1,110,362, forward strand.
CTAAAAGCAGTATGTAAATAATAGTCATCATTACAGTTGTATAATGCTTGACAATTTATATAACACTTTTGATACATGACAATAACAACTAACACCCAGATACTTTATATTTACCTCACTCAGAACAAACATGTAAGGAAGTTGGCCATATGCTTTAGTGTCCAAACCAGGACACTTTTGAAAGTAAAAAGCAGTGCTCTTTGACCAACAGACATAAATCAAAACTATCTTGTGAAAACCAGGATATATGGCATTCTTCCTAGATAATAGGCACTATGATTATTATTATCAATTTTGCTGTGAATCTAAACCTGCTCTAAAAAAGTTAAAAAGTAATGAAGTACTGATACATGCTACAACAAGGGTAAATCTTGAAAATATTATGCTAAGTGAAAGAAGCCAGACAGAAAAGGCTACATATTACATGATTCCATTTATGTGACACATAAAATAGGCAAATCTGTGGACATGCAGAGACAGAAAGTAGACTCGCGGTTGCCAAGGACCGCAGGGAGCAGAAAATGGGGAGTGACTGCCAACAAGTAAACCAGCTTTCTTTCTAGAGTGATGAATATGTTCTGGAATTAGACAGTGGTGATTGCTGTATAATAGTTTAACTATACTAAAACCTACAGAATTGTGCACTTATTAAAATGGTGAATTTTATGGTTTGTGGATTATATCAATTTGTTTTTAATATACAAGAAAGGACAACTAAAAAATAACACACATTTGGAAGCTTTCATGCCAACATCCCTCCGCCTTTTCAGTAAGCAGTGATGGAAAGATCTGAGGTGTGTATAAATGTGGGTGCTCAAAGATTAATCCAGATATAGCCATTGTGCGTATACCATCCATCTCTGTGCCTCCCACTCCCAACTTCCCCCATTTCACCCCTAACAACACCACACACACTGCTGTCATCCAGAATAGACATCTCTTTGCCCTTAATGCCAGTTGGTTCTGGTTAGACATGCTTTACATACTTGCCAAGTTTATATAGTGATTCTTCACAATATTGTCAAATCAAAAATATAGTGGTAACTCTAGCATTCCCATATCTTACCCTGGAAACATATTCCGTAAATAATCTGAAATTCTTTCTGAGTAATCGCTTTCATGGTAGATGTTCAGGAATTCATAATGGCTTGCCCATTTACTTGCCATGTGAATTCTAAACTCTCTTCCCTAGTTTTTAGAATTCTCTGTAATCTAATCCTACCTTTCTTATCCAAACTTAAATCACATGACTAAACATTTGTTTATTATTAACATAGACTCTAACCTTAAAACCCCATCCTAGCTGACTTTACAAATATGACTACTGGTTGTTAGATGTTTATTGAGAGCCGTGGCAGCATGTCTCAGGCCTCACATCATCTGCCATCTATCTTCTTGTCACTGATCTCCAGGGATGAGACAGAGGTTCTTGAGTGATACTGTGATGTTTACAAAGGCATTGGTTTGAAAAACATACATAGTGTGGCTAAAGTTCTAGGAGAGATTTGTTGGGAGGTAACCTAAGTTCATTATGTATGTATTTTTCCAGGGTCCCTTGGAGGGCATTTGGCATGCAATAGGCATCCAACAACTAGTTTTTGATTGAGGCAAATTTATTTTTGAAACAGCAATTTTTGTATATTCACTGCATCTCTGCTTAATTCTGTCAAGCTAAAAGATTCTAATGTGTTTCTGATAGGAACTCAAGTTATAAAACTACCTATTAGGACAGGTGCCGTGGCTCATGCCTGTTATCCTAGCACTTTAGGAGGCTAAGGTGGGTGGATCACTGAGTACAGGAGTTCAAGACCAACCTGGTCAATGCGGTAAAACCCCATCTTTACTGAAAATACAAAAAATTAGCTGGGTGTGGTCATGCACACCTGTAGTCCCAACTACTTGCGAGGCTGAGGTGGGAGAATTGCTTCAACCCAGGAGGGCAGAGGTTGCAGTGAGCCAAGATTGCATCACTGCATACCACCCTGGGTGACAGAGCGAGAACCTGTCTCAAAAAAACAAAACAAACAAAACCCTATCTATTAGTGAGTCTTTCTTTACTTTCTCAGGATTCAACTTTCTTAGATGAAATTCTAAAAACGATTAATATTTTTAGCATGTGTTAAACACAGTTATTTTTAAAACAATAAGATATTGTTAAGAATTTTTTAATAGGCCGGGTGCGGTGGCTCAAGCCTGTAATCCCAGCACTTTGGGAGGCCGAGGTGGGTGGATCACGAGGTCAAGAGATCGAGACCATCCTGGTCAACATGGTGAAACCCCGTCTCTACTA
>NW_016107537.1:1112851-1131403 GCF_001604975.1 Cebus imitator
AAAAAAAAAGAATTTTAAAAAGAATTTTTTAATATATATTTTCTTTGTCTTTTCAGACTATTAGACCCAAAAATGATGTTACCAACCATGGTGTTTTGCCTGTCAAACCTAAAAGGTCCATCGGCATTAAACTCCAGCCCAGACCACCTAATATTACAGGGTCCCAGAAGCCGAAGTGGGAGCCACCAAAACTTCTGGGCAAAAGGCTGACTTCAGAATGTGTTTCTTCTAACCCATACTCTAAGCCTTCTAGCAAGAGTTTTCAACAGCGTGAAGCTGGATCATCCACAACAGAGCTGTCAAGAAAACTTGTGGGGTCACTTAATATAGAACAATTGAAAACTACAAAGCAACAGGTAACAGATCAAGGAAATGCTAAATGTACAGACTCTATTAATAATACCCATGTTGAAAACAAATCTTTGGATAACCTTCTAAAAGAAACAAACAAAGAGAACCTGCCCCAAACTTTATCAGAACCTGAGAGGAAGCCAGATCCTAAATTACGTACCACAAGTAAGCCAAAGATTGACTCTTATAATCAAACCAAGAACAGTTTAGCTCCTAAGCCAGCCTTGGGCAAAAGTTCAGTTAATAGTGCTGTTCTGAAAGACAGAGTTAATAAACAATTCATTAGAGAAACACAAAGCAGGACTCTCCCAGTAAAATCACAGCAACTCTCTAGAGGAGCAGATCTTGCAAGACCAGGAGTAAAATCTTCAAGGACGGTTCCCTCTCGCTTTATTCAGACCCTTAATAAGGTTCAGCCATCAAAGAAACCAGTGGTCAAGAACATCAAAGATGTAAAGGTGAATAGGGTTAAATATGAAGGAACAAATGAAACTAAGTTACGGTCATACCCTGTTATTGAACAGAGAATGAAACATACCAAACCCAGAACATACTCCAATTTGCTTCAGGGTGAATATAACAACAGACATCCAAACATCAAGCAAGATCAGAAGTCTACCCAACCTTCTTGTATACCTCAGACATCATGTATACTGCAAAAATCTAAAGTCATAAGCCAGAGGCCTAAGTTGACAGTTGGCAGATTTAATTCAGCTATTCCAAGCACCCCTGGCATAAGAGCAAATGGAACCAGTGGTATTAAACGTAATAATAATGACTTTCAACAAACAGCACAGACTTTGGACTCCAAGTTGAAAAAGGCTGTTCCCCAGAACCATTTTCTGAACAAAACAGCTCCCAAAACTCAAGCTGGTGTCACAACCATAAATGGGACCCAAACAAACACAAATATTAAAAAGAAGGCAACAGCAGAGGATCGCAGGTACATTGCTTTAATTCCAAGCTTTTGCAACTTAAGTTGATTAGACAAATTGACCATCAAGAAGACTTGGTCAGGAAATAGGCCATAAATAATGGCTCCTTAGTAATTTTTAACTACAGTCTGAAAAAAGATTTGATGCAAATATAACAAATATTAAGACTTGACAGGGCTAGGTGGTACATACATATATTATAAATTATTTTCTGTAATTGTATGCTTAAAATAGTTTTTGGGTTTTTTTAAGAAATTGAAACAGAATGGATGAGTAAGAAGTAGGGGTTACAGATGTAGACACTCGTTCAAGAAGTGCCCTGCTAGACTGGATAGCAATAGAACAGATAAGTGAGTTCACATAGCTAAGAAGTTAGAAAATGGTAGCCTCTTGTCAGACAAACCAATAGTTAAGTTCAGAAAAGTTATCAGGGAAGAACTGGGAACTTCCATGAGTCTAAGTGGGCCAAGTTTTGGCAAGTAAGCTCAAACAGAGAGGAGTAGTCAGTTCAAATACAGAGTTCAGATGGTAGAAATCCAGATGTCAGGTAGGTTAATATTAACATACACTGATTGAAACTGAGCCAATGGATTTTGTACACTTTCTACCCAGGACCAGATATAGTCTCATAATGTGGGTGAACCTCCCAGACGAAGCACCTGCTTGAAGTAGAAAATAAGGACATGTCTGACAAGAGGGAAGGGAGCATGTAAAATTAGATGGTTGCTAAAAGGTGTAGCAGGGTGAAGCAAGGTACAGCTTGGTATAGCCCTGAACAATACCAACAAGCTCTCTGCCTTCCTGAAGAGACAGTAAGTAAACAACTTCAGGGTGATATATCAAGAGAGTAGGGCTGGAATGGCTGCTTTAGATACAAGGATCAGTAGAGGTACTTTGAACAGCAACATCTGTGCTGAGACCTAAGGCTGAGAAAGGCTGGTGGCAAGAAGGACAATCTGAGCAGAAAGAAAAGTGACCGCAGAGACCTTGAGGTGGTGAATAAGGAAGTCAGGGTCCTAGCCCTAGAGCTCACAGTCTAGGTCAGACAACAGAGGATTGGTCATAAGACTGTGTTGCATGTTGAACATGTTTGATTACAGAAGAGGAGTCTCGAGAGGGAGAGATTCATTCATTCATTCTGCACGTGTTTCTTCAGCACCTGCAATGTGCCAGGTGCTAGGAGACACAGTGATGAGCACACAGTCAGTCTTTACCCTTCTGGAGCTTACTGTTTGGTGTATATGTGGAAAGTACTAGAGAAACAAAATTATGGTATTGAGGTCCTAGGAGTAAGTTGCCTTTAGCAAGGGTAAGTTCCCTCTTCATTTATGATTAGAAAGAAGGCTAAGGAGATAGGAAGAATGCCAGGAACATGAAGGAAGCACATGCCACATGTCTCAACTTCTATCATTAAGTAGGTGGTTAGAGTGAAGGTAAGAGGGCAGTATTTGGGGCTGAAATAATAAGCATTGCATGGCTTTTGCTCTGGAGTCAGAAATGAGAGTTAATAGCATTCATTCATTAAAAACTTAGTTATTGGCATTCTGGAAAAAGCAAAACTATAAAGACAAAAAACAGATCAGTGATTGCCAGAGCTAGGGGTTAGGGATGAGACTACCAAGGAGCATGAGGGAATTATTGAGGGTGTTGCAACTGTCATAGCTTGATAATAGTTAGGCTTACATGACTTCAGGCATTTGTCAAAATTCAGAACTGCACGCTAAAAAAAGGTGAATTTTGCCATGTGTTTTTAAATACCTATGTGTGCTAAGTACTGTGCTGGGAACTGGACTGTTAAGGTTTCTGTTTTCATAAAGCTTACACTCTAGTGGAGGAGACAGAAAACCAACATACTGACTAAATAAGACACAGTAATTACAGGTAATTGCCTCTTCTCGGAGGTGTCATTTGAGCAGAGGACTGAAGATGTAAGACCTTAAGGCAGGAATGAGTCTAGATCAAGAAACTTCAGGGATGCAGGGCACGGTGGCTCATGCCTGTAATCCCAGCACTTTGGAAGGCTGAGGCAATCAGATCACTTGAGGTCAGGAGTTCAAAACCAGCCTGGCCAACATGGTGAAACTCTATCTCTACTACTAATAAAATAAAATAAGCCAGGTGTAGTAACACACACCAGTAATCCCAGCTACTCGGGCAGCTGAGGCACAAGAATCATTTGAACCCAGGAGGCGGAGGTTGCAGTGACCTGAGATTGTGTCACTTCACTCCAGCCTGGGTAATAGTGAAACTGTGTCTCAAAAAAAAAAAAAAAAGAAAGAAACTGCAAGGATACTCGAACTCCTGGGGCGGCAGGGTGAGTGACAGGGAGACTAGTGTGATGTGAGGTTGGAGAGGTAGACAGGAACCAGATTACACGGCACCTTTCAACCATGGAAAATATTTTGAATTTTATTCCAAGAGCCGTGGGAAGTCCTTGGCAGTGACACAGCCTGGGGTACTATTTACCAAAGTAACTAATACTTGGAACAGGTGTGGAGATGAAAATTTTAAGAGCTTTGTTTGAGACAGTATTAAATTTGAAATGCCTATCAGACATCAAAAGTTATCAACTAGGCAGTGGGTTTTACAAAGTTTGGGGCTCCAGGGAAAGATCTGGGCTGAAATGTACACTTGGAAGTCATTAATATGTAGTTGTAATTTAAAGAAGCTGGAGTGCCTACATCCAAGCACTTGGGGTCTATATGTCTTGGTGCCCCTACCCTCAAAAAGCAATCTATTGCCTGCTTAGAAGCAGGGGTGGAAAATGTGAACAGTGGGGGTCAGCAAGAATGAGGACTTGGCATTATCAGAAACCAGCTATTTAAGAGCCCTGAAATTATTGGTCTAGCTTATGAAAGAGAGTCATGTCTGGTCAAGAGAGGACTAAGGAACTAGGTTAAGTGGGTCACTTCACACACTAAGACCTTATTGAAGGCAGAATGCAGGCTTGATGGGTTTGAATTGAGTGACAGCTTATGGTGAAAGAAATGAAGTGCTAAGTCATCTCAAAAATAGAGTGATGTCTTAGGAAAGCAAGTAGCATACAGTGAAGTGAAAACTTTCGAAGAAAAATAATGAAGAATCACAAATTCTATTTGAAATCTGAATTGCTGGCCACGTGTGATCTTGGAATCTTGGTGTCTGCCTTCTCATAGGTAGGCACAACCCAGTGATGCCATTATCCATTTGTAAATTTTTTTTAATTCCATTCTACTGATTTTGTCTGTAGTTGAAAGTATTTAATTATATTCTATCTTTATATATATATATATATATATATATGTATCATATATTTTAGCAGCTTGACTATGTTTTAAAATAAATAAAACCACTCACCCTTTAATTGAATTTTAGGAAACAACTAGAAGACTGGCAGAAATCTAAGGGAAAAACCTATAAACGGCCTCCTATGGAACTTAAAACAAAAAGAAAAGCAATAAAGGAAATGAATATTTCATTCTGGAAGAGCATTGAAAAAGAAGAAGAAGAAAAGAAAGCACAATTCGAACTGTCCAGTAAAATTAACAACACTCTGACAGAATGTCTGAACCTCATCGAAGGGGTGAGTGAAGAAAATAAGTTCCTTCTGCTTTGGCCCAAACCAGAATCTTAGAATTTTTAAATGTTTTTCTTAAATAGAGTATAGGAGAGATAGCCTTCATCTAAGCTGAGCTTTAGCTACTCTTAAATATAGAGTAATAATAATAGCAGTAATAATAATAACATGCCCATAAACAGTGACTTTTATATGCCAGGTGCTTTTATAAGCAGTTAACTAAGATTATCTTACATAATTATCATAACCACTGTTACTATGATCACTTTACAAATGAAACTAGGGCACGAAGAAGTTGGAAAACTAATCTAAACAGCCTGGCTCCAAAAGGAACTTTGCCTTCTTTGGGTATCAAGTTCTGAAGAGTACACATTTAACATTTGGATATGAAACTGAAGTCAGAAGTCAAGTTTATATGTAAAGTTCAAGTATTCTAAATACTCTGGATAGCTATAAATAGTATTTAAATTTTATCTTGGATTCTGCAGATAAGGATAAAATAGATGATAGGCAGAATGTGATCCTTAGGAGAATCCGTGAATAAAAAATATATTAAAAAATGATGGAATAAACTTTACTAAAATTCTTGCCTAAATCAAAATTTATTCTGTCCTTTGGCTGGTTATGTTGAACATCAGCAAAAAAGAAATGGAAAAGTTCACTTTAAGTCTACTCCAGGCAACATTTTCACAACATCCAGTTAAATACTATTTCTCCTTATGAGATTAAACTGACAACATCCAGTTAAATACTAACTATTTCTTCTTGTGGGATTAAACTTGAGTTCTTTTTCTTTTTTCTTTTCATTGTAGTATTAAAAATCATGAGTACATTTTTATTATTAAAATTATTTCAAACAATATAGATAAATGATCAGCCCTCTCTCTCTACAAACATACATACTTAGAAATCCCAAACTTCTCTTTGGAGGTGACCACCATTGCCAGTCATTCTTTCTGTTTTCATGCATGTTCATATGGTGTAGGTATGTAGAGAAATGAAGTATATAGTTTTGTGAGTTGCAGTTCTTTTATTCATTTTTACGTACTTTGATTGTCTTGTGTTTTCCTAGTACCAATTTTATGCTGACTTAGGTAGATGAGTTGTGTATTTTTCTTTTTGTCCTGTACACTGAAAATAGTTTGTATAACATTAGAATTATTTTTATTTTGAAGGTTTGGTAAAAACTTGTCCATAAAAATTATCTGGACCATGTTTCTTTGGAGGATAAATTTGTATATATCTTCTCAATTTGATATGTGGTCATTGCTCTATTTAGGGCTTATATATCTTGAGTCAACTAGTAAATTTTGAATTTTGTGACTTTTTAAAAGTTAGACTTGCCAAAGATTTTTTCTCATTGATTTTTTTTAAAAGACCTCAGGTTTTATTGATTATTTTTTCTCTTGAATCAATGTCTGCACCCATTTTTATATTTATTGCGCTTTTCCTACCTTTTTAATTGAAACCTTAGATCATTTAAAAGTGAATCTTTCTTATTTTTTTTACAAGTATGTTTAATGCTATAGCAAATTTACCTCTGAAGTTTACTTGGTCATATCTCCCATATTTGACCAAGTTATGTTCTTTATCAGTCACAGTCAAGTCTGAAAAACAAACCACAGAAAGAGTGTAATTGGTTACACAGTGTCTTACGTAGATTCTCAAGAAGTGGATCCTAAGAGGAGAATCTGTGTGAAAGTAGTTTATTAGGAAGACACTCCAGGGAAAACTGGGAAAGGAGTGAAGTTGTAGGATCAGAAAAGCAAGTCCATGGACAGTGACTCTGGCACAGCCCCACAGGGGAGCTCTGGAGACGGTGTCAGTCATATCTCTCAGAGTCATCCTGATCAGAGGCAAGGAAACTACAGTGTTAAGCTTCCATCGCCATTTATTCATGGCTGCCTCAGGCGGACAAGAATTCTCAGGCACTTCTCACTCTCTGGGCACATACAAGGGAGCACAGATGCTGGCTGTGAAAGCACATAGTGAGCCTGTGTGCACAAAAATGCTGAAGGGATCAGAGGGATGTGGGTGCAATACACAGGGCTGACAGCAAAGAGGTAACAGAGATGATACTGCAGGAAGCAGCTGGTACTCACTGGGTCTAGGGGAATAAAGAGAGCTTTGGGTATCAGAACCAAGAAGCAGAAGAGACAAACCCTGGTAGAGATGGTACTCCAACTGTAAGGAGGGCATACTACCCAGCAGATGCTAGAAGAGGGGCCCTGCAGGGCTGGGGCTCAGACTTTGAGGAAAAGATTCTATCCATTTGGTGCTTCTGCCACTGAAGCTGCACAGTGAGGTGGGATCTGAGGGGAAAGGCGAAAAAGTTGGAGGCTAGAACCAACTGTTGCTGCCAGGGTGAGGAACCATTGCTGGGGTGATGAAAGCATATGTGAAGAAGCAAGTGTCTTCCTTTTCCATCCCTGCAGTCTCCCTCTCGTGCCCACTATGGGCAGAGCAGGGAAGCTGCTGCCAAGCAGAAAGTGGTTTACAGAGTTCCAGCTCCAGCATCACAAAGCAGAGGATAGGGGGGTTTGGGGCTGACACACAAAAGCTTAATAACTGACATATATTCTCATTGTGCATTTCTAAATAGTTTGAGATTCCCATTTTGAGTTCTTTAACCCAAAAAATATCTTAGAAGAATTATATTGCATTGTAGTTGGTGAATGTGGCCTATGTGTACTCTACTTGATGGGTTTTGTTAAAATTTTCTTTGTGGTCTTAATATCTGATCATTCTTGGTAAATGTTCCAAAAGTGTTTGAAAAGAATGTGTATCCTATTTTGTTTACTTGATCCATTGCTTTCTGAAAGCAGTATGCCAGAGTCTCGCTGGCACTGTGATTAGTCGTTGACAATTTCTCTTCATATGTCTGTCAATTTTTACTTTCTGTTTTTCAAAATTATGTTGTTAGGTACAGAAAAATTCATGACTTGCTTTAATTTCTTTTGTCTGATTAATCTTGCCACACCTGCTTTTTGTTGTTAGAATATGCCTGGTAGATTTTTTTCCATCCCTTTACTTTAAACCTTCATGGGTTGACTTATTTTAGGTATGTCTCGTATAAATACACACAGTTAAATTTTTTAAACAAATCTGAGACTCTCTACTATTAAAAAGCAAATTTAGTTTATACACATTTATTATGATTACTTGTATGTTTAAATTTATGCCTGCCATTTTATATTGTAATTCAGTTTACCTGAATTCTTTTTTCCCCTCATTTCTGTATTTGATCTAGTTTTCTTTATTTCATAAAGAAAATAATACACTGAAATGAAAAAAAGTGGTAGATGTAAGCTCACACATGATTTGCAGAATATATATCATATCTTCTGGCAGTTCCTTTTTTGGTTTTTTTTTTAAGAGACAGGGTTTCACTCTGTTGCCTAGACTGGAGTGCAGTGATGCCATCATAGCTCACTACAACTTTGAACTGGATGGGCCCAAGCAATCTTCCACCTCAGCCCCCTGAGTAGCTAGGGCTATAGGTACATACCACTACATCCAATGTTGTTTAAATTTTTTTGTAGACTCAGGGTCTCACCGTGGTGCCCAGGCTGGTCTCAAACTCCTGGCCTCAAGCAATCCTCTGCCTCAGCTTCCCAAAGTGCTAGGATTACAGGTGTGAACCACCCACTGCGCCTGGCCTGCGGTTACTTTTGTTTCAAGTCTTTCATATGAGTTCTAAAGTTTACTCACTAGTGACTTTATGATATTTGAATGACAAACCTTTTGAGTCTGTATTCTTGTGAAATTGTTATTTTGCCTTCATGCTGGACTCATAGTTTGGTTGGGGAAAATTTCTTAATTTCAGCTTCTTTTCCCTGGAAATTTTTAAATGATTGCTTCATTTTCTTTCTTGCATCTGGAGTTGTTGATTTGTTAATATCTCACATCAATCTGATTCTCATTCCTTTATAAGTAATCCTTTTTTTTCCCCCTTTCTGGAAGCTTTTACAATTTTCTTTTTATCTCTGATTTTCTAAGTATATATTTTTTTCTCGCATTCATCCTGCTTAAATCTCTGAGAGTCTTTCAATCTGAACAATTGTTTCTTTGTTCATTTCCTGAAATTTTTCTTCTACAATCACTTTGTGTGTTTAACTTTGTTCTCTCCATTTTTCCTTCTAGAAATTCTCTTAGATGGATACTGGAATTATTGAATAATAGATATATCCTTCAGAACTCTCAATTTTGTTTTCATACTATTCATTACATTGTTCTGTTGCATTGATTTCTAGGAGAATTTCACAGCTGAATTTTCGGCTCACAGATTTATTCTTCAGTGGTGTTCCTGCAATTGTTCTTTTTCATAGAAAAAGCCATTCTAGTTTTAGGATAGCAATGCTCTGTCTTATCACTCTGAAGATATTGACTGTAGTACTCTTAAAAGTATTCCTCTTTGCTCCAGTGTTATTCTTGTTAGTTGAGTTTTATGCCTCTTTCCTGTAGTGTTGGTTTTCTCAAATATTAGTGATTCTCAGTTGTGAACTTACCTTTGTGTCTCCCCATTTTAATAGCAGGGAAAGGTGCTGCTTGGCTGAGTGTGCCAGTACCTGGATTTCTGGGCATGCTAGTGCTCCCCATTCCTCTGGGTCCATGCCACTGTCCTGCTCGCCAGAGGGGATTAAACCAGTGAATCCATTTCAAAGTTTCTTTTTGTGGTATTTAGTCCTCTTTCATGAACACCTGCATAAATCCCCAACATACACATATTCATACCCCTATGACCTTTGCATGCCTGTGTTATTCTTTGTACTGCTATTAGTCATACAGATATTCTGGTCACTACTCGGTGTTCTCATTGTTATAAATATGGAATATTATGAATATGTAAGAAATGTTTACTCTAGGATTTGTTTTCTTTTTGTACCACGTGAAAATGAACATATTTCTTACCTTCAGCTATGATAAACATTTTCTACTTGGTCTCACATAACTCTTAAAATTTAATGATGAGGAGGCTAGGCACAGTGGATCATGCCTGTAGTCTCAGCTGCTCAAGAGGCTAAGGTGGAAAGATTGCTTGAGCTCAGGAAGTAGAGGTTGCAGCAAGTTGTGGCCAGACCACTGCACTCCAGCCTGGGCAACAGAGTGAGACCTTGTCTCAAAAAAAAAATTAGGCCGGGCACAGTGGCTCTCACCTGTAATCCTAGTGCTTTGGGAGACTGAGGCGGGCAGATCACGAGGTCAGGAGATTGAGACCATCCCGGCTAACATGGTGAAAACCCCGTCTCTACTAAAAATACAAAAAAAATTAGCCGGACGTGACAGTGGGTGCCTGTAATCCCAGCTACTCGGGAGGCTGAGGCAGGAGAATTGCTTGAACCCAGGAGGCGGAGGTTGTAGTGAGCCAAGATCACTCCACTGCGCTCCAGCCTGGGCAACAGAGTAAGACTCCATTCACCCTCCCCAAAAAAAAAATTAATGATGAATGTCCAAACTCATTAAAATGGATAATTTTTGAAAGTGCATTTTATTGCATGTACATTGTACCTCAGTAAAATTGAAATTTTTTTAAAAGTTCGAAAATATTAGTAATCAAAACAATTTCTGCATACCTGCTATAATAAATATTAAGAGATGTGAGAGTAACAGTGAAATAGTAATAATTACCTCTGGATATTTTGATTTTTTTTTTCAGGGTGTACCTTATAATGAAATACTTAACATATTGTCCAGTGTTCCTGAAGCTGAAAAATTTGCCAAATTCTGGATCTGCAAAGCAAAGTTGTTGGCAAGTAAAGGCACCTTTGATGTTATTGGGCTATATGAAGAGGCCATTAAAAATGGGGCAACAGTGAGTATCTGTCTTGGGTGGGTAACTTCTTAAAATGCTTTTTCATGTGAGTTCTCCGTTGTTTTTTGTAATATGGCTGTTAGAAGGTTACAACATCAATATCCAACACTTATAAAGTCATACCTTACCATAAAGAACCTGAAAATATATTAAACACAATACATCAACATTCTTAAATCAGTAATTCAGAGGCATTACATGAAATAACTTTTAATTCTAAAATCTAGAAAAAAACACTATATAATTATTATTTATAAAAACTACATCAAATAGTTTTATAATGCTTTTCATTAAAATGTCATTTTCCATGTCATAGTTCATATTCTTTGGTACCTTTTTCCATAATAGTTCAAAATCAGAATTGTACATGCACATAATTTGAACAGTCAAGCAGTTTGATAAGTTTCATTCAAGAAGGCCTCTGCCTTCCTTCTCTCCCATTTCCCCCTTCCCAGAGCAAACTGATTATTTTTATATTAACCTCTATAGTTTCAGAAAACATGCTTCTGTTTCTTGACTTTTTAGTTTTAGATATGATTTATGGACTTCCAGCTATGCAGAATGAAGATTTAACCCTCTTTCACACATACATACACAGATCCCAGCACACACAAATACACGCCCCTATTTACCATCCTTGCAGACCCTTGCCATTCCTCATACTTTCATTAGAGTCATGAAATTCTGGTCACTATTTAGCATTCACATTGTTATGAATATATAAGAAATATTTGAATATGTTGAGCCATGTAGTATATACTATGACTGCTTTACCTTTCAAGCACAACTTTCTACTTCTCCTGGAGTTACTGTCTTGTTTTGCCTTTGCTTAGTTTTCTGTTTATTTTATAATTAATTCACAAACTCTTCTCTAATTGTCTAAGTTCCTCAATACTTTGAAAATATCAGATATTCTATTGATTTCTTTTTCTTAGAGACCTCCTTTCTCCTTTCTCCCTTCTGGCTTATTCCAGACTGAGCAAGTTGCTCTTTACTCCCATCTTCACCAGCTATCTTTCTGGGATCTCTTTACCACCACCTTTAGATTCCCTTTACATCCTTCTTAAGTTGGGTGGATCCCTTGTGTTTTAGAACCCATATCAGTTTTCTTCTTCCCACATTGTCTATGTGTTTTTCATTTCTTTCTCTCGTTGTTATTGTTTGTTTTATTTTATTTTATTCTCTATTATTCATTAAAGGCTTTACACAGATGCTGGTGAAACTGGACTGTTCTCTGTTATTCATTAAAGGCTTTACACAGATGCCGGTAAAACTGGGCTGTTTATAAGAGGTGGGTCTGAAAAAGCTTATTTAAAGCTCTAGACACATGAGTAGGGCTTTACCACAGGGTGATCTGGCTGAGTTGATTGGTTAGAAAAGCCGCAATAGCAGTCAGTATCTTTAGGTCTTTCCTCTTAAGCTGGTCAAGTTTTCTAGAGCAGGCTGTTCCAATCCCCTTCCTGGGAGGTGGAAACCAGGCTGCCAGTTTTGCGGGAGAGAAGAGAATAGGGAGTCTCAGCCCTCAACATAGAAACTTTTGCTTATTCCCTTTTCTCAGTAAGCACCCTATCCCAATCTTGCATGATATCTCTCAGAGACTTAAAGAATACATCCCCAGCTTTCTCTTAGGATGAAGGGAGTCAGACAGTTAGTTACCAGAGTGCAGAGTTCAGGGCTGCAGGGTGGATTTGGAGGTCTTACTGCCTTTTGAACAGATGCTAAAGAGTCCTCCTGATTTGGGCCCTATCACCCATTCTTGAACCTTTCTGCCAGGTTGTTTCTCAGCCAAACTGCCAGCTTGGGATTCGACTCGCTTAAGTCGATTAAATTGTTCACCTCTCTTCCTTCTGCATTGCAGCTTCCAAAACCTTATTGCCATTTCTTCTTTCCTGTGCTTTGTGGTTATTGCCTCTTTTTAATCCCTTTATTATCCTTTCAGTAGATTTTCAAGAGAGGTTAGAAATAAATGTATATTTAATCCACCATCTTTAACCAGAAGGCTATACAAATATAAAATACACTTGACTATTTTATGGAATTCACTCTTTGCAATATATTCTATATATTTATTCCCATTCATTTAGCTGAAATCATAATTCTGTTTTGGATTTTGAAAAAATGTATGGAAAGCTTTACTTTTATGCTTTATTGTCAGTTTATATCTGTTTTATATAGAGTCCCAGGTAAGGAAGATAAACCTCCAACTATAATGTTCTTGTGGGAAAGTACAGCTTACCTTACGATGTTCTGCTTCATGGTGTGGTTTACATACTTGAAAAATGAAGGCTGTCTCAGATATTTTTATCAGAAAATTACTTTTCCATAAAGTTTTTTTTTTAAGTATGTTACCAAATAAAAGAAGAAAGAAAGGAAAAGCTGGAGAAAATTACCCAAAATGCCTACAAATATTGTATCTGGGCCAGGCACAGTGGCTCACGCCTGTAATCTCAGCCCTTTGGGAGGCTGAGGCAGGTGGATCACCTGAGGTCAGGAGTTCGAAACCAGCCTGGCCAACATAGCGACACCCCATCTCTACTAAAAATAGAAAAATTAGCCACATGGGGTGGCATGTGTCTATAATCCCAGCTACTTGGGAGTCTGAGGCAGGAAAATAACTTGAACCTTGGAAGTGGAGGTTGTGGTGAGCTGAGATTGTACCACTGCTCTCCAGCTTTGGTGACAGAGACTCCCTTCTCAAAAAAATTGTGTTTGGATGATGGAATTATGGGTGATTTCATTTGTTAAGCTTAACCTATGCAATTTTTCTATAATGTGTATATGACTTTTACGTTAAACAAAGACAACATTAAAAATACATAAATGTATTTTCTGTGTGGCTAGCTTTGCATCATTGGGCCAGAATCTTTATGTGGGAATACATATTAGATGGTATTATATAAATTAATAGGAAAATAGAATGTGATGTAGACAAATTACATTATAGACAACTTTAAATACATCCGTTCATTAAGTCAAGTGTGCCAATACTTAATTGAAATTTTCTCTGTTTCTTTATTTTTCTCATGAAGCTGTGAAACTGTCAAGCTAGACAAAATATTTATTGCTAGACGAGATTTTAAAAGGAAACATTATTATTATAAAACATTTATTTGAAGTTAAAGTTCCTTAGCAAATATTTTCCATGAATGTTTTTAAGATTTCATATATTTTCTTCCTTCCTTCTAGCCAATACAAGAGTTGCGGGAAGTTGTTCTTAATATTTTGCAAGACTCAAACAGAACCACAGAAGGTATTATTATTTTTGTATTTAAATTCATCTTCTCTAGCTATGTCAGTAAAAATCATCCAGAACCCATTGGAAAAAGAAGAAAAGTATGATCCCCTGAAATGCTTCTCACTTGTTGGTTTCCATGACCTGGCCCTTTCAGCCATTGTCATCAGCTGAGTTATTTGTATTATTACAAGTAAATACACTGCTCAACACTGAACAAAAGTTGTTTCCACCAGAACAGCCTAGACTGAAGTGCTCCACTTCCCTAGAATCCTAGATGGAAGAAGACAAACAGCTTTTTACTAGAAGAGACTGAGGCAAAAAGGAGAAATGCCTTAAGTTACATGTTTAATCATAAACTACCAACATACTCATCTAAATTCATGTTATCCCTTTAAAAATAGCCATCTCAGGAATCTCTTTAATTGGTTGACCATTACTGTCAGTGGTTAACCTTTAGAACACTCTTCTATGAGAAATATTGTGCCAAACACATTAGTAACATTATAGTTGCTTATAATACTTGTATGAATGGAAAGAAAAAACAAGCTATCTTTAGAAAATAAATTGGATTCTTCTTGTTATATTAGAAGGTGACAAGTTTTTCCTTTAAGAGTAGATTTAGGCTGCGCACAGTAGCCCACACCTGTAATCCCAGCACTTTGGGAAACTAAGGCAGGTGGATCACCTGAAGTCAGGAGTTAGAGACCAGCTGACCAACATGGTGAAATCCTGTCTCTACTAAGAAAGAAAAAAATTAGCCCGGTATGGTGGTACGTGCCTGTAATCCCAGCTACTCAGGAGGCTAAGGCAGGAGAAACATTTGAACCCAGGAAGCGGGGTTTGCAATGAGCTGAGATTGCACCATTGCACTCCGGCCTAGGCAATGAGCGATACTCCATCTCAAAAAAAAAAGAGTAGATTTAACTGGGGAACAATCAAGTCATGGAATTATAGTTAAATAACCCACTACTTGTGGGACTAAGGAAATAGAATAGGTATACTTAATAGTAGATTCTTTGAGAATGAGGCTACAATTCAGATACTTGGTTAAAACATGACAGTGTTCTTAAAAGGAACAAAAAGAGAAGACAGGAATCCATACTTTTGTTGCACCCTGTTGACCTCACTTAGGGTGTCAGCCTTTAGCTACAGTGTGCCTGGCACAATCTGATTTCCATTCTTTTATTTTGGTTATTGTGGTTGGGCTACCATGAAAACTATTCATGCAAGACATTTTTCACCCACTGTCCAAGGCAGTAACCTTGTGGTCATCCTGGGTAGGAGAGGGATTAGGAGGTTGTGTGAGTTAACCTAAGTGAGTCAAGAAAATTGATCCAAGGTATGGTGTAAGGGTAGAAGGCCAGTGAATAGCCCCTAAAAGAGTGCTCTTCAGAGTTAATAGGAGACTGGGAATGTGTTCAGAGTCTTGAAAAGGTGTCAAGAATCTACTTAACAGCTGTCTGTCTGAAGGCTGGCTAGGAGGGGGGCCTGATGTATCAGGACATTGCTACAGGGCTTACCAGGAAAAAAAGAAATTATAAATCCCACCTCAAATCAATCACTATTTAGTGTGTGGAGTCCATGAAGATCACTGGGAAATCACTGTATGTATATATTTTTCATGTTAGTGATTTATATTTGAAGTATTAAATTGCTAAATCTTACTTTCCTTCCTGACCTTACATACACAGGAATTACTTCTGACTCATTAGTTGCTGAAACTAATATAACATCAGTGGAAGAGCTGGCCAAGGAGAAGGAATCTGTGAAGTCTTGTCTTTCACCAGAAGAGAGGGAACAAGCCATAGCAACACCCCAAATAGCCAAGGCAGAACAGTATAATTATTCTGGAATCAAATTACAGATTGGTCCAATCCCTAGGTAAGCAAACCCTAAAGCAGGCTTTGTGTTTACAGTCTTAATGCTTTTGGTGTTTTGGTCATGAAGTCCTTGCCTACGCCTGTGTCCTGAATGGTTTTGCCTAGGTTTTCTTCTAGGGTTTTTATGGTATTAGGTCTTATGTTTAAGTCTTTAATCCATCTGAAGTTAATATTAGTGTAAGTGTCAGGAAGGGGTCCAGTTTCTGCTTTCTGCACATGGCTAGCCAGTTTTCCCAACACCATTTATTAAACAGGGACTCCTTTCCCCATTGCTTGTTTTTGTCAGGTTTGTCAAAGATTGGATGGTTGTTGATGTGTGGTGTTGCCTCCAAGGCCTCCGTTCTGTTCCGTTGGTCTATATCTCTGTTTTGGTACCAGTACCATGCTGTTTTGATTACTGTAGCCTTGTAGTATAGTTTGAAGTCTGGTAATGTGATGCCTCCTGCTTTGATTTTTTTTTGCTTAGAATTGACTTGGCTATGCAGGCTCTCTTTTGGTTCCATATGAAGTTTAAGGTGTTTTTTTCCAGTTCTGTAAAGAAGGTCATTGGTAGCTTGATGGGTATATCATTGAATCTGTAAATTACTTTGGGCAGTATGGCCATTTTCACGATATTGATTCTTCCTAACCATGAACATGGAATGTTTCTCCATCTGTTTGTGTCCTATCTTATTTCGTTGAGCATTGGTTTGTAGTTCTTCTTGGAGAGGTCCTTTATATCCTTTGTTAGTTGTATTCCCAGGTATTTTATTATATTTGTAGCAATTGTAAATGGCAGTTCGTTCTTGATGTGGCTCTCTTTAAGTCAGTTATTGGTATATAGGAATGCTTGTGATTTTTGCACATTGATTTTGTATACTGAGACTTTGAAGTTGCTTATCAGTTTAAGGAGATTTTGGGCTGAGACGATGGGGTCTTCCAGATATACAATCATGTCTGCAAATAGAGGCAATTTGATTTCCTCCTTTCCTATGTAAATACCCTTTATTTCTTTTTCTTGCCTGATTGCTCTGGCTAGAACTTCCAATACTATATTGAATAGGAGTGGTGAGAGAGGGCATCCTTGTCTAGTGCCAGATTTCAAAGGGAATGCTTCCAGTTTTTGCCCATTCAGTATGATATTGGCTGTAGGTTTGTCATAAATAGGTTTTATTATTTTGAGATATGTCCCATCAATACCTAGTTTATTGAGGGTTTTTAGCATAAAGGGCTGTTGAATTTTGTCAAAGGCCTTCTCTGCATCAATTGAGATAATCATGTGGTGTTTTTTCTTTGTTTCTGTTTATGTGGTGAATTACATTTTTAGATTTGCGTATGTTGAACCAGCCTTGCATCCCCAGGAGGAAGCCTACTTGATCATGGTGGTTAAGCTTTTTGATATGCTGTTGCAATCGGTTTGCCAGTATTTTATTGAAGATTTTTGCATCTATGTTCATCATGGATATTGGCCTGAAGTTTTCTTGTTGAGTCTCTGCGAGGTTTTGGTATCAGGATGATGTTGGTCTCATAAAATGATCTGTCTTTTTGGATTGTTTGGAATAGTTTCAGAAGGAATGGTACCAGCTCCTCTTTGTATGTCTGGTAGAATTCGGCCGTGAACCCGTCTGGACCTGGGCTCTTTTTGGGTGGTAGGCTCTTAATTCCTGCCTCAACTTCAGATCTTGTTATTGGTCTATTCAGGGTTTCAGCTTTTTCCTGGTTTAGGCTTGGGAGGATGCAAGTGTCCGGTAATTTATCCATTTCTTCCAGTTACACTAGTTTATGTGCATAGAGATGTTTGTAATAATCTCTGATGATGTTTTGTATTTCTGTGGAACCTGTGGTGATATCCCCTTTATCGTTTTTTATTGCATCTATTTGATTATTCTTTTATTAACCTGGTTAGTGGTCTGTCTATTTTGTTGATCTTTTCGAAAAAAACAGCTCCTGGATTTATTGATTTTTTTGAAGGGTTTTTTGTGTCTCTAGCCCCTTCAGTTCTGCTCTGATCTTAGTTATTTCTCGTCTTCTGCTAGGTTTTGAGTTTTTTTGGTCTTGCTCCTCTAGCTCTTTCAATTTTGATGATACGGTGTCGATTTTAGATCTTTCCTTGCTTCTCATGTGGGCATTTATTGCTATATATTTTCATCTAGACACTGCTTTAAATGTGTCCCAGAGATTCTGGTACTTTGTGTCTTCATTCTCGTTGGTTTCGAAGAAGATCTTTATTTCTGCCTTCATTTCATTGTTTATCCAGTCAACATTCAAGAGCCAGTTGTTCAGCTTCCATGAAGCTGTGTGGTTCTGAGTTAGTTTCTGAATTCTGAGTTCTAACTTGATTGCACTGTGGTCTGAGAGACTGTTTGTTATGATTTCCATTCTTTTGCATTTGCTGAGGAGCGATTTACTTCCAATTATGTGGTCAATTTTGGAGTAGGTGTGATGTGGTGCTAAGAAGAATGTATATTCTGTGGACTTGGGGTGGAGAGCTCTGTAAATGTCTATTAGGTTTGCTTGGTCCACGTCTGAGTTCAAGTCCTGGATATCCTTGTTAATTTTCTGTCTCATTGATCTAATATTGACAATGGGGTGTTAAAGTCTCCCACTACTATTGTGTAGGAGTCTAAGTCTCTTTGTAAGTCATTAAGAACTTGCTTTATGTATCTGGGTGCTCATATATTTAGGATTGTTAGCTCTTCTTGTTGCATTGATCCTTTTACCATTACATAATGTCCTTCTTTGTCTCTTTTGATCTTTGTTGCTTTAAAGTCTATTTTATCTGAGATGAGAATTGCAACTCCTTT
>NW_016107537.1:1132188-1133424 GCF_001604975.1 Cebus imitator
CTTTCTTCTGCTTGGTCAATTCAGCTGTTGAAACTTGTGTATGCTTCTCAAAGTTCTCATGTTGTGTTTTTCAGCTCCATCAATTCACTTATATTCCTCTCTAAGTTGTTTATTCTCATTAGCATTTCGTCAAATCTTTTTTCAAGGTTCTTAGTTTCTTTGTATTGGGTTAGAACATGTTCTTTTAGCTCACAGAAGTTTCTTATTGCCCACCTTCTGAAGCCTGATTCTGTCAATTCATCACACTCATTCTCCATCCAGCCTTGTTCCCTTGCTGGTGAGGTGTTGTGATCCCTTATAGGAGGAGAGGTGTTCTGGTTTTGGATGTTTTAATCCTTTTTGCGCTGGTTTCTTCCCATCTTTGTGTATTTATCCACCTGTCGCCTTTGTAGTTGTTGACTTTCAGATTGGGTCTCTGAGTGGATGTCCAGTTTGTTGATGATGAAGCTATTTCTTTCTGTTTCTTAGCTTTCCTTCTACCAGTCAGGCCCCTCTGCTGTAGGACTGCTGAGGGGTCTACTCCAGGCCCTGCTTGCCTGGGGATCACCTGCAGCATCTGCAGAACAGTAAGGGTGCTGCCAGTTTCTTCTGCTATCTTTGTCCCTGAAGGATACCCACCTGATGTCAGTCTGAGCTCTCCTTTATGAGGTGACTCTTTGGATATACGGGGGTCAGGGAGCTGCTTGAGGAGACCGTCTGTCCTTTATAGGAGCTCAAGTGCTGAGCTGTGAGCTCTGTTGTTCATTCAGATTTGCTGGGCAGGTACGTTTAAGTCTGCTGCAGATGAACTCATAAACCCCCTTTTTTTTCCTAGGTGCTCTGTCCCAGGGAGTTAGGGCTTTATTTATGAGTTTCTGTTGTGCTGCTGGCTTTTTTCAGGGCTGCCCTCTCCAGCGAGGAAGCAGCCTAGTCACTGCCTGCAGAGACTTTGCTGAGCTGCTGTGGGCTCTGCCCAGCTGCCGTGTGAACTTCCCTGCAGTCCTGTTTATACGGGTGTAGTTAGAACTGCCTCTGCAATGGCGGCCCACCTCTGTAACGGCGGGCTGCCTTGGCAACAGCGGGCTGCCTCTGCAATGGCGGACTACCTCTGTAGCAGTGGAGTGCCTCGGTAATGGTGGATGCCCCTCCCCACAGAGCTCTACTGTCCCGGGTTCAGCTGTGCTTGCTGTGAAACTCTCAATCCAGAGCGTTTCAGATTGCCGTGTTTTGTGGGGGTGGGACCAGCCGAGCCTGATC
>NW_016107537.1:1135906-1162419 GCF_001604975.1 Cebus imitator
CCGGGATCTGTGTGATTTCCCATGTGGCAACCCACTGCACCTGCGCTGGCTGAAACAGCTGTGCTGAGATTCGTGGTGCTTTTTTGCCTGGGAATCTCCTGGCCTGGCTCCCTGTTTCAGTCTCCTTTTCTATCAGTTGAATGGGCGACTCTGTCTTCCCCAAACTCCAATCACCAGCTAAAACGGTGCCCGGACCCGTGTATTTTGTATGGAGAACCCCCGTGCCGGGGCGCTGACCAAAACAGCCACCCCAGCGGAAACAGCCATGCTGGCCAAAACAGCTGCGCTGGCAACCCATGGGGCTCCTCCGCCTGGGAATCTCCTGGTCTGTGGACAATAAAAATCCATCTGGAAATGCGGTATTCACTCACCTTCCACACTTTCGCTGGGAGCTGCTATCCTGAGCTGCTCCTAATCAGCCATCTTGGATCCGTTGCCCAGCTAATTTTTATATTTTTTGGTAGACATAGTGTCTTACTATGTTGCCCAAGCTGGTCTTGAACTCATGGAAAAAGCCATCTTAAGATGAGAACTGCTCTAGACATATCTCTTGTGTCAACTTATATTAAAATGTCTTTCATGTTTTATTATGGAATATGAAACAAAAAATAATAAAGAGAATTTTTTTAAATGATAATGTTTTTAATGCATCTCTTGCTATCTCTCAGAATAAATGGGATGCCAGAAGTGCAAGACATGAAGCTTATCACTCCTGTACGGCGTTCGTCGAGGATCGAGCGAGCAGTGTCCTGCTACCCGGAAATGCTGCAAGAACACGATTTAGTAGTGGCTTCTCTTGATGAACTGTTAGAAGTGGAAGAAACAACATGTTTTATATTTCGTAGAAATGAGGCTTTGCCTGTAACATTGGGGTTTCAAATCCCTGAATCATAATTTCCTGATGCTTTTTTTTAAAAACGTGTTTTAGAGCCTCCATAAGACAAGAAATATTCTTGTCCAAATGACCTGGAAAATAGAGAGGCATCATGGATGCAGATTACAGATGCTCAGGATTTAAGTAATTCACTGGGCTTACTCTCAAATTTTATCTCCCTATGGGAAGATCTTTGCTTTATGTGTATGAGACGAGTTTGCCAGTTTTACAGTATACATAAATTTCAAACTTTTGAATGTTAATTTACCCTACAACTATGAAAAAAATGTATACTTTATTGATCTACTTTAATCCCAATGTAATTTTTTATATCAGAAGGTTGGTCCCACAATATAATGGGACTTTTCTTTCTACATCCACCTTAGCAGAGAGGGCAAGTCCTTTCATCGTGGAAAATCTGAACTTTGATGCTGGCTTAACAGGCTGAATGGACCTTGACAGACGGCCAAGTCAGAACCCCTCATTTCACAGATGAGTTTATACCAGCTGTGCCTTTGCCCAGAGATTGCAAATTTATGTGTGATCTTTGACTTCCATCACAGTATCCTTGTAAATGAGAGAGAATTCTTGTTTTTCCTATGCCAGGTCTCAGATGAAACACAATCCTGAATTGGCGTGGTCATCTAGCTTTTATATCCAAACCTAGTTTTTTGCATTTGTTACTCAGAAACACTTCAAATAACAAAAGGGAGCAGGGGAGAAGGGTGGGGAGTGGACACTTGCTTCTTCATTTCTTTGCTATGCTAGGGGATAGCTGGCCTCAGAAGGCAGTGCAAGCCCCAGAGACTGTTAGGTTGCTTTTTCTTCCTCCTGGGCAACTACTTGTGGAAAGGTAAAATCAGTCATTATGTAAATGTAATGTGTAGAAAAATCTAGTCAACACCTTTTAAATCTTAGC
Organism: Cebus imitator; assembly: GCF_001604975.1. Classification (NCBI taxonomy): domain Eukaryota; kingdom Metazoa; phylum Chordata; class Mammalia; order Primates; family Cebidae; genus Cebus; species Cebus imitator. The sequence continues at coordinate 1,137,700 of NW_016107537.1, forward strand.
TTTCTTAATATTTAAGTATTATCTTTAAAAAATACATTAAATTTTTATTAGTTCCCGCTTGTTTATCTTTATTATAGAAAACCGTGATAATGGCTTTGCATAGAGAATTAGGAGTTTGTCTAAGGTTACACCAGTTGGCTCTTACAAGAGACCTCACAAGGACCCTTCATTACCAAGGAGAATGTACTTTGATCAAGGGTCTGTCAGCCTCACCCAGAACTAGATTTTTTCCTTGTAAGGGAAGCAGATCTATTTCTGAAAGTCAGATTATAACAGTGCTCAAAAAACTATGAGCTACAAAACTGTAATACCAGCAGACTTTCAGTAAGAGATAGACCCTTATAACTCAATTGTGGAAAAACAAATAATTTAAAATGGGCAAAGGACCTAAACAGACATTTCTCCAAAGAAAACATTAAAAAATGGCCAATAGGTATATATATGAAAAGGTGTTTGGCATCAGTAATCAGAAGAATAATGTAAATTAAAACCTCTTTGAGCTATCACCTCACGTCTGTAAGAATGGCTATTAACAAGAAGACATGAGATAAATGTTGATGAGATTGTGGAGAAAAGAGAAGCCTAGTACACTGTTGGTGGGAATGTAGATTGGCGTAGCCATTATGAAAAACTATGGAGACTCTGAAGAAATTAAAAGTAGAACTGTTATCTGACCCTCTTCTGAGTAGGTATATACCCAAAAAGATGAAATCATTGACTTGGCACAGTGACTCACGCCTGTAATCCCAGCACATTGGGAGGCTAAGGCGGGTGAATCACCTGAGGTCAGGAGTTCGAGACCAGCTTGACCAACATGGTGAAACCCCATCTCTACTAAAAATACAAAAATTACTCGGGTGTGGTGACAGGCGTCTGTAATCCCAGCTACTTGGGAGGCAGAGGCAGGAGAATCGCTTGAACCCAGGAGGCAGAGGTTGCAGTGAGCTGAAATAGTGTCACTGAGCTCTAGCCTGGGTTACAGAGTGAGACTCTGTCTCCAAAAAAAAGATGAAATCACCACCTCATAAAGATATCTGCACTACCATGTTTGCGGCAGTGTTATTCTCAATAGCTACAATTTGGAAACAACCTAAATGGCCGTCAATGGGCAAATAAAAGAAAATATGGCCAATGCATGCCATGGAATAGTATTGATCCTTGGAAAAGAGGGAGTTCTTGCCATCTGCTACAACATAGATGGACCTGGAGAACATTATGCTAAGTGAAATATGCCATACACAAGGAAATATACTGCATGATCACATGTGGAATATTTAATTTTTTAAAAAAGAACTCAAATATACAGAGAAACATTACCACAGATTGGGGAAGAGGAAATGGGGAGATGTAGGCCGAGGATATAAAATAGCAGATAAGATGAACAAGTCTAGAGATTGGGCTAAAGTTAATACAATTGTATTAGGAGTTTTTGTTAAATAAGTAGAATTTAGCTGCTCTTATCACACAAAAACCAGACGATGTTAATCTGCTTTACTGTAGCAACCATCTTATTATCGATATGTATCCCATAGCATCATGTTGTAAATCTTAAATATACCTAATAAAATTGTCACCAAAAAGCAGGAATTAGACTTAACTTTTCCTGTGAAGCCAAATAATGCTCAGAGGGCTGCTTAGAGATCACAAGCTCTGAACATGGGACTTAGAGGAATCAAATATTCAAAATCACCAGGCTTAGAGAGTCTGAAGCGAGTCGTTTCGTATTAGGAATATTCTTGCCTCAGATCTCAGACACTGTCCTAAGTTCTTTGACCAGGTCCTCATGATTGATCTTACACTGCTATCCATTGCTTATGCACTTATTTGTTTTCTGGCTTCTCAAATGGTCCATGTTTGCCACCTAAATCTCTCCCCTGACCCCAGGCCTAGGAGTCAGTTGTCCCTTTATGGTGGTTTTACATCTCCTCAAAACCATTGTCTTGACATTACAGCTTAGTTCTCCAATGAGCAGTTTCATTTTATTTATCGTTAGTTCCTTGCAGGATGTCTTACAGTGTTATGCTAGGTACTAACAATAACTGTGTGGGTGGAACTATTGGTGTCTAATAATTTATGTTTCAAAATGGCAAATTGGAGGTTTTGAACAGCCTCATTAGACTGTAGAGTCTTCCAAACACAAGAAGATACGGATGGAAATGATTGTGGATGGTACAGCAGCTGCAAAATAACTGCACCCTAATTCTAGGGCTCTTTATAGATACTCAGTAACCCTCTTGTTTAGTAAATAGCTCCTAGACATACGGAGCAGGAAGGAGGGAGAGTAGGAAGGAAAGAAGTGGGCCCTTAATCACTTAGGAAGAAGGTTCATAGGGAATTGTAGTGGAAATATGGGCCTCTGCAGAAATAAGTCCAGCGTTGTTCAGGGATGGCTTTTTAGAGGAGGTGAGTATAACACAAGTTTCAAAGAAAAAAAAGGGATTATATACAGCATCTCTGTGCAGAATGACCATGAACCAGAAGACAGAGCCGAGGCTTGATGGTTTATGTTTGTTAGTGCTCACTATGCCAGGAACTCAGCTGAGTCTTTTACAAACTATAAAAACAGTTCCTGAGGCCGGGCATGTGGCTCATGACTGTAATCCCAGACTTTGGGAAGTCAAGGTGGGTGGATCATTTGATGTCAGGAGATTCAGACCAGCCTGGCCAACATGGTGAAACGCCATCTCTACTAAAAATACAAAAATTAGCCAGGCGTGCTGGTACACGCCTGTAATCCCAGCTACTTCGGAGGCTGAGGCAGGAGAATCACTTGAACCTGGGAGGCAAAGGTTGCAGTGAGCCAACATCATGCCACTGCACTCCAGCCTGGGCAACAGAGCAAGACTCTGTCTCAAAAAAAAAAAAGTTGTTGCCTGCCTGGCATGTACTCCCTCTTCTAATAAAAGCACCCCAGGCTGGGTGTGATGGCTCACACCTGTAATCTCAGCAGTTTGGGAAGCCAAGGTGAGCAGATCACTTGAGGCCAGGAGTTCAAGACAAGTCTGGCCAACGTAATGAAACCCTGTCTCTACTAAAAATACAAGAATTAGCCAGGCGTGATAGAATGTGCCTGTAGTCCCAGCTGCTTGGGAGGCTGAGGGGGGAGAATCACTTGAACCTGGGAGGTGGAGGCTGCAGTGAGGCAACATCACGCCACTGCATTCCAGTTTGGGTGACAGAGTGAGACTCTGTCTCAAAAAAAAAAAAAAAAGCACCCACTTTCCCTACTATGACCACCTCTTTACTACTGACACCGTACGTGGTTTAAGAAGAATGGACTCAACCCCGCTATGAGCATATGACCCAGGCCTGGCAAATTCAAACTTGTTATCTCCCTGGCTAGTGGCACTGATTAGAGGATGGGGTAGTGTCTCACAACCAGTGAGGTATCATTTCCCAGACTTTCATTAGAGATTTCCTGGTAGAGTTGCTGAAAAGATAAAGATAGAAATCTGGAGACTGGGGACAGCCATCTCAGCTGTCTATAACCTCATAGACAAAACCTGCCAGAGAATAGTACTAACACGAATAAACTTGAGAGTTAGAACAAGCCTATGTCCAATGACAGACATTAATGCTATGCCTAGAGCTAGACTAGCCCTGGACTTTTTAGCTATATGAGCCAATAAATTCTTTTTTCTCAAACCAGTTTCATTAGGTTTCCATCAGTTGCTAAAGAAAAAATCCTGACTAATGTACATACACACACACACACACACACACGGAGAGAGAGAGAGAGAGAGAGAGAGAGAGACCTTACAATAGCATAGAAAACCCTTATTTAGTGTTTCCTCTGACCAAGTTCCGTGTCCGTTATCTCCCTATGCCCTTACAATTGCATGACTGTCATTAATTAACTACTCTGTTTCCATAACCATGTCATACAATAGCTTTATGACATGGTTATGGAAACAGAGTAGTTAATTAATGACAGTCATGCAATTGTAAGGGCATAGGGAGATAACGGACACGGAACTTGGTCAGAGGAAACACTTAATAAGTGACAGTCATGCAATTTCAAAGTCAGAGCTGTCTGGCTCCAGGTCCAGAACTTTTAGCTCCTATCTCTATTTAAAGTAAGAAAATGAGGACTAGGATAATGGGAAGGAAACAGCACATCTGAGCAAGAGAAACTATTCAACTGTTCCCAGTTTACCAAGCAGGAATCACTGTGACAGCCAAAGTACTGTCATTCATTCTACAAATAAATGATCACATTTTTACCACTAGTTCACTACCCCAGAAATACTGCTTCTGTTCCCTTCATTTCCTCACTGCTCTAGATGATGCCAGAATGAGGAAGTCGATTCAGCTGCTGTCGCTACTCCCAAATGGAAATGCATCTCTCTCACATCAGCCGTCCAAGTGACAGCCCAGTGCTTATCTACTGCCAGGCCCAAGCTATGCCACTAACCATCCCTTGGGAGCAGCCTCATCCATGTGGCCAAAGAAGGCTCCCAACCAACTTCACTCTCCAGCCAGTTGGAAGGGAAGAAAGAGGAAGGGGAAAGCAGGTCCCTCCTAAGGTCACAGATTGGAATTTGGAGCCATTACTTCTGTCCAGAATGTAGGGGCCAGAACTTGGTCACATGTCCCCACCCATTTAAAGAAAGCAGAGAAATGTCTATCAGATGGCCACATGCCCAGCTAAAAATTCTTCCAGAAATGGGAGATGACTGTCAGTGTCTGCACACAGTCTTGGAAATAATGGTGTGCTTCTAAGGTATAGAAAAAACAGAAGTGTAGAGGTGACATCAGGTTAAAAAAAAAAAAAACTATCCAAATAGAAGTGTCTGTCCTACCTCCTACGCAGACACGTTCCTGAGATTTAGGAGCAGCACTCGAATCCAAAGCCTACAGCCTTTCTCCACTTTCTCTTGTCTCATATCCTTCGCCCCACCCCTTTCCCTGCAGTTCTACAAGAGTAATAATAAACTGGGTGACATACATCACTCAGTAAAATACACAGTACACCGTAGATGCCAGAGACACAACAGTGAACTCAAAGGACATTACCTTTTGGAGCTGAGAGTCCAGTGGGGACATGTTAATCTAAGAACCATGGATGCAAGACTGCAAGGCCTGAGAAACAGAGGCCTGTGAGCAAGGGACTAAGGAGACACTGGTCTAGACAGGGAGGTGAGCTGAGGCGAGGGCAGGTGTAACCAGGAGAAGAGGAAGGGAATGGGCCGGGCATAAGAAAGGCCCTTTGGCCACCTCTCTCCCAACCCTCCGTCTCTCCTCTCCCTCCCTGGGATCCTCTAAGGCACTTCTGCCAGATTATTTATACCTCAGTCCTTTTCTGTATCCTCTCTAGCCTGCGTAGGAATTCTAAGAGTTGATTTTTGTAGTACACTACTACACACTCTATTTCAAGCCCTTTCCAGAAAAGAAGGGGTCTAGGGTCTGAGCAGTTTTTCTGATAAATACTATCTTCTAGCCCTTGAATATGAATCAAGTAGAGACACAGGCCAGTGAGACCTGCTGTTTGCCTGGAGAACCTGCCCCTACAGGCTCTGGGGCCTGAAAGTTAATCCAGGGAAAGGAAGTAAAGGTCTTAGCAGTGTCAAACCTGGACACTTCTGAAATGCAAAGGAGATGGTTAAAAAAAAAAAAAAAAAGCCCAGGCTCGGTGGCTCACTCCAGTAATCCCAACATGTTGAGAGGCTGAGTCAGGCGGATCACTTGAGGTCAGGAGTTTGAGACCAGCCTGGCCAACATGGTGAAACCCTGTCTCTACTAAAAATACAAAAATCAGCCAGGTGTGGTGGACACCTGTAATCCCAGCTGCTCAGAGGTTGAGGCAGGAGAATCGCTTGAACACAGGAGGTGGAGCCAAGGCCGCGCCACTGCACTCCAGTCTGGGTGATAGTAGTGAGACTCCATCTCAAACAAACAAACAAACAAAAACTGAACTCTCTGATTCCATGGCCCATTGTCCCTGATTTATCCTCAGGTATCCCAAGTGTTGCCATTGTTTACCCACAGAAAATGAAGCTAATGAAGTGTGTCCTCAGACTTGTTCCTTCAAGAGTTCGCTTCATCGTTTCAAACATGCAGATTCAACCTGTGTCTCCACAGAATGCCAGATGATGCCACTAACAGGCAAAAGGTGAACTGCAGGAGTAAATTAAATTCAGTGGCATCAGAACAATGATGGTTCAGCGCTTTAATACCATAGAGCAGCCTCTAACACTCGAGAGTCAAGTTTTTAAATCATGAGAGTGACTTTTTGTGTGTTTTAATGCATGTATACAAGCTCAAAGACGTTTGGGCTATCTCATTTAACATCTTTCATATTGAATAAAAGAGCAGTTAGCGGGGCAATCTATAGCCAATCAGGTTTTATTGTTCTTACTAGTAACAGAATCAGAAGTGCACAGAAATAATATTTTTAAAGGATACGTTTAGAAATAAAATTGGATATGATACATGATGTGTTCAAGAGAAGCAGGTAAAATAATTTCACTTGTACACACATTTCCAAACGTCTTAAAGACCATGGGGGATGCCTTCTAGGTTAAGAGCAATAGCCCCTCCTCCCTAAAACAAGTGTTTGTGGGCTCCAAATCTGCTACATTTAGGAGATTTCAATACAGTTGCTTTTTCCTTCTTCTATACTTCTGTTGCCCAAAAAATATCTCAAGTAGAAGATGACCCACGATGCCAGTCCATGTCCGGGACTCCGTCAGCAGCTCTCCTCGTCCTTGCTTCTCTCTTTGCCCTCAGCCTTATAAGAAACAAAGAAAGTGACTATGGATATTTTCTTCCCAAGCTTGCACAGTGACTCCCAACCACAGGTAGGTAATGTGTCAAAATGCCCTAGTCTGGATCCTGATGGGATGAGGAGGTAGAGGGATCGAACCACAGGCTTCCCCAGCAAGCCACTGTTGAACAGGAGTGTGTCCAGCCCTCTGCTGGGCTAGGATAGAAAAAGAGATGCAAACCACTGATTAACGACTGTGAATGCACTTGCATTTTGAGCTTCTCCTAGGCAAGAATGAAGCAACTTACACTTTATTTCCTACACTGCCCGGGACACAGGAGGCACTCAATAAACACTGGTTGAAAGAACACTGTGCCCGGTACCACCCAGCTAAAGGGGACCTATGGAATGCACATCTCTTTTTTTCTTCTTTTTTTAATTATACTTTGGGCTCTGGGGTACACATGCACATCCTGCATCCTGCAGGATTGTTGCTTAGGTATATACATGCCGTGGTGGTTTGCTGTCTCCATCCCCCCCAACTCACGTCGCCTACGTCAGGCATTCCTCCCTGTGTTATCGCTCCCCATTCTCCCTGCCCCCCTGTGTCTCCCCTTCCCTCCCCTCCCCTCCCCTCCCCTTCAACCTAGCCCAGTAGGTTTTGCTCCCTTCCCTGTGCCCAAGTGTTCTCATTGTTCATCACCCACCTATGAGCGAAAACATTTGGTTTTCTGTTCTTGTGTCAGTTTGCTGAGAATGATGGTTTCTAGATTCATCCATGTCTCTACGAAGGACATGAACTCGTCATTTTTTATGGCTGCATAGTATTCCATGGTGTATATGTGCCACATTTTCTTTGTCCAGTGTATCATTGATGGGCATGTAGGTTGGTTCCAGGTCTTTGTTATGGTAAACAGTGCCGCAATGAACATACATGTGCATGTGTCTTTATAAAAGAACAATTTATAATCCTTTGGGTATATACCCAGTAATGGGATTGCTGGGTCAAATGGAGTTTCTATTTCTAGATCCTTGAGGAATTGCCACACTGTATTCTATAATGGTTGAACTAATTTGCACTCCCACCAACAGTGTAAAAGTGTTCCTTTTTCTCCACATCCTCTCCAGCATCTGTTGTCTCCAGATTTTTTAATGATTGCCATTCTAACTGGCGTGGGGTGGTATCTCAACGTAGTTTTGATTCGCATTTCTCTAATGACCACTGATGATGAGCATTTTTTCATATGTTTGTTGGCCTCATATATGTCTTCTTTTGAAAAGTGTCTGTTCATATACTTCACCCACTTTTGAATGGGTTTGTTTGTTTCTTGTAAATCTGTTTTAGTTCTTTGTAGATTCTGGATATTAACCCTTTGTCAGATGGCTAGATTGCAAAAATTGTTTCCCATTCTGTTGGTTGCCGGTTCACTCTAATGATTGTTTCTTTTGCTCTGCAGGAGCTCTGGAGTTTACTTAGATCCCATTTGTCTATTTTGGCTTTTGTTGCCGTTGCTTTTGGTGTTTCAGTCATGAAGTCCTTGCCTATTCCTATGTCCTGAATGGTGTTGCCTAGGTTTTCTTCTAGGGTTTTTATGGTGTTTCAGGAATGCACATCTTTTAAACTGAGCCCCTAGAAAGTCAAGGTAGGAACAGAAACCCTTATATAAGGCTTGGCGGTGTGGAACCCAAGGAGGAACCTAGGCATCCAATCATGTCTCAGCTCAGAGGTGAGTCAGGACACACAAAGTATCAAAAAGATCTGAGGCTAGAGCCACTAGTTATTGATGTTAACAAAGCCTGTCTAGAGAGGAAGCCTCAGTGTGGAAGAGGGCATGTCCTGCAACCTCTCCTGGAGGGAGTAAGTTATATGGATTGGCCAAAAGCAGTCTGTAGAGGTGCAGGGCCCAAGAATCAACAAACCACTGCCAAGCAGAACCTGTCACCCTTTTGGATCCAATGCCACTTTCTTTTTTTGTTTGTTTGTTTGTTTGTTTGAGACAGAGTCTCATCCTGTTGCCAGGCTGGAGTGCAGTGGTGCAATCTCGGCTCACTGCAACCTCCGTCTCCTGGGTTCAAGTGATTCTCCTGCCTCAGCCTCCCGAGTAGCTGGGATTACAGACACCCACTGCCACGCCCAGCTAACTTTTGTATTTTTAGTAGAGATGGAGTTTCATCATGTTGGCCAGGCTGGTCTCAACCTCCTGACCTCAGATGATCTGCCCGCCTCAACCTCCCAAAGTGCTGGGATTACAAGTGTGAGCCACCACACCTGGCCCCCATGCCCCATTTTAAAAATAAATATTTAACTTCCACTCTTCCATCCTGAATTGAAATTCATCAATACAATTATCATCTCTACCATTTAAAATAACTAGATAATACCCTAACTATAACAAAGGAGAAATAAAAAAAGCAATTTACAATAAAATAATATGTATTTTTACATGAATAATCAGGAATTACTATGCTTGAAGACAAAAAAAAAAAAAAAGCCCCCCCACCAATTGCCTCATGCTTCCTGGGGTTGATACCACCCCATTGGGAACCACTGCTCTAGCCCATGGGAGCCCAAGCCACAGAGACCCTCGGCCACAGTCACTCACCCTCTGGCTGCAAGAGAGGAGGCAGGAGGCAGGGTCCAGATTGGCCCATTCTTGCTATACAACCGACTCATGTGGCATCTGTAGGGATAAATGCAGATGGAGGCAGAGTACTCCGTTCTGGGTCTGGCCTTCCAGGATTCCTCAGCTATGCACAGCCTCCCCTGCCCACAGCTGCCAGCTTCCTGCCCAACAATCAGAGGAAGGTGCCTCAGGGGGTCAGCAGGGGCAGGAAGGTTCTGGCAGCTGGACTTCACTTCCTCAAAAATCCCAGGCCAAGGCCAAGCACGATGGCTCACACGTGTAATCCCAGTACTTCGGGAGGCCAAGGCAGGTAGATTGCTTGAGCCCATGAGTTCAAGACCAACCCAGGCAACATGATGAAACCCTGTCTCTACAAAAGCACAAAAGTTAGCCGGGCACGGTTGTGCCTCAGCCTCCCAAGCACAGCTGTAATCCCAGCTACTTGGGAGGCTAAAGCACAAGAGTTGCTTGAACCTAGGAGGTGGAGGTGGCAGTGAGCCGAGATTAAGCCACTGCACTCCAGCCTGGGCAATAGAGCAAGACTTGCGGCAGCACAGTGCAGGGGACAGAGTGTGACCCCTTAGAGCCTGACATGCTCAAATCCCAGCTCTGTGGTCTGCTAGCTGTATGACAGCAAGTCACTTAGATTCTCTGTGCTTTCTTGCCAATGGTAAATAAGGAGGATAAAACCTACCTTGCTGAGTTATATTGAGCATTAAGCATAATCAATGAAAAGCACCCAGCCCAGTGCAGGAAACACCGCAGACGTTCAATAAATGGCTTTTCCCCTCTCAAACATCTGGAAGGCAGCCAAAGGCAGCAGGGAAAGCAGGCGGCAGGGAGCCTCAAAGACCTAGCTTCAAGTCCAGATCCTAAACTGCAGGCTCTACATCTTACAAAATGGAAATGATGATGCCATCTGGGGAGGGCTGACATATGCAGGTTCCAGGGAAGCCCTGCGCTGGCCAGTCCCATGACTCCTAACCCTTGCCCAGTTCCATCATGGCCGCCTCTACCTCCCTGCTCTTAACCCAAAAGCATCCTCCGATCTCCCAGAGGAAAACCAGCCAGAGCAGATTGCTGTATCATCTGCCGCCTCCTCGGAAGCCACTGTATGTTTACTGAGGGTAGGAGGACTGTGCCTTCCTCCTTGCAACTGGTATCCTTTCTACCAAGGAAATGATGAGATAGTGTGGTCTCAATCTAATGCAGGAGTTAAGTTTGGGCATGAGGAAGAACATCCTCGCAGGGGCATCTTATCTATATAAACCTAACTCTTCCCATGCATTTGTTAAGACCTGGACAGTTATCTGCAAGGCTGTGACCCCACTGAGTCTGAAGGTGGGAGATTGGGTCTGGTGACCTTGTGACCTCCTAGCAAGGCTGGGAACCAGTGGGTCCTTCTAGGATGGATGTTCAGAGACAGCTGTGGAGATTCCGCAGGGACCCAACAACTCCGGGGCAGCCTGAAACAGTGAGCTGAGCAGTGGTACAGGAAGTTGAAGCAGGTGGCAGCGTGGAGATTGGCGTAGCACATCAGCTGGCTGGAGAAGAGTGTCTGGTGGAAACCGCAGTGGAACAGGCTGCCCATGGTGCTGTAGCACAGGTCCTCTCCCGGGTGTCCTTCTGGCCACAGGAGCAACACGCTGAATTGAAATCCCAGCCCACATGGGCCTGCCCTCGCCTTCTCCCTTTCTGGGCAACTCTGGCCTCCCTGGGGGACACTGAGGCCTGTGCCCCTCTGTAGGGAAGGAACAGCATGTTGTAGACCTACAGACTGCACATTTGGCTTTTAGAGGTGGGGCAGCTCCCTACTTTGCCATGGGCCCCGCTCCAGCTTTCCCTCACAGTTACCTGCCTGGCCCTGGAGGTGGACCACCCAGGACTAAACCACAGCCTCATTTACCTTATGAGTCCAACAGAGGACTTGGCAAAGGCCGCACCCCAGCCCCGCTTCCACCTTCCTATCAGGTCCCACCCCGCTACCAGGCCCTGCTTTTAGAGCCTAGAGAACAGTCCCAACATTTACTCCCAAGGTGACCCCTCTCTGAGGCTCAGTTTCCTCATTAGTAATATAAAGGTGACAATCCGTGCTCCATCCACCTCAGAAGCCTGTGGGAAGATCAGACAGCTGTGCTTTGTAAAAGGCTCTGCAAAGACCCTTTGTGATGGGCCCTGGCTGGACTGGGATGACCAAGTGGCCTGACTCCCTCCACCTGGTCGGCCGTGGGCACCTCCAGCTTTTTGGTGGCCGGTCAGTAATGCCACAGGGGAACGTTGTCCTTTCTTCTCTTTTCCCAGGACGCTGGGCTCACTGGTCCTCAATCACATTTCCTATCAGAACTGGCTAGTCGGTCAGTAAGGGCCCAGCCAGCATGCAGGCACTTCTTAGGCAGGGTGATTGACAAGGACTGCAGGACTGGAGGCAAGGCCTGCAAATCAGGCTCAGCTCAGCCCTTCAACAGGGCACCGCTGCCCTTTGGAACATTGGCCAGCAGAGGGCGCTGGCTGACAAGGCAGGTGGAGCCCGGGCGATGTTGGGGAGAATCAGGTAACCCGGCCTTTGGCACAGGGGACGTAGGCTCCGCCCCCAGTGGGCCTGGTCCCCTGCTCCCTCGAAACCCAGCTGTCACCTGGATCTCTCTTAGTGAAGTTGATGGCTTGCAGCTCACAACTGCTCCCATCTATGTGCCTGGTACAAAAATAGCCTGGTAACCAAGGCGAGGCACAGAGCTTGAGTGCCAGGACAGTCTCCTTAGACTCCCACAGGGGTCAGGGGGAAGACGCCCTGCGAGCATCCCATGTGGGTGCCGGGCTGGTGTGTGCACGCGTGTGAGGGAAGGTCCCTGAGTGTTGGACGGGTTCAGAGGAAGGGCCTAGAGGTCACAGAGTGTGAGCAGTCCCAAAGTGGTGAGAGGGGTCCCCACATCCAGTTTGCTAGAGAAGCGCAGCCTGAAACAGATCTTGATGTCCTGACAACCTTGGCTGGGACCTTGCTGCCAGGCAGGGATGTGAGCCACTGTCCCTCCATCCCTCTCCCCGCCCCCCATCTTACCCCCAGAAAGGCCAGGGTCTCACTGATACAGGTCCACCAGGCGCATGTCCAGCCTGTTCAGCTCCTCCTACTGCTCTAAAAAGCCACTAAGGGTCAGTGGGGGTGAGTGACGGCCTATGTCACCCACTGGCCCTGCCGGCCTGTGTCTGCCCTGGCCCAGCTGCGGACTTGCACTCCCCCAGCTGTGTGCATAACACCCCTGGCCCTTATATCAGGTGAGGCTCTGCCCAGACTGAAGCAGGGACAGCGTAGGCCCTGTAGGCCCCAAGGGATGGGTGAGGTAGTCAGGTGACTCAAACCTAAAGCCTCAGCTCTCAGGACAAACCCCGAATTGTGGGGGCTCACACGACTCCCTGCCCTGGAGGATGACTTCAAGTCATTCCTGGATGGAGCCTGTGTACCTTCCACCCACTGAATGTCCTCAGGGCGGGTGGGGAGAGTGGGGTCAGGTGCAGGAGGAAAGTGCGGCCTGCAGAAACAGCACAGGACTCTTGGGTCAGGAGATGCAGATCTGACTCTCAGCTTTGCCCCTACTGGCTGGGTGGCTTCAGACAAGCTGCTTACCCTCTCTGGGTGTCTGTTTCCTCCCTCAGAAACAACAGAGTGGCCAGGATTCCTGGCCCCCATGGGGAAAGGGAGAAGGCAGTGCTGGGGCCTCTGCATGGGCAGCCAGTGCCCTCTGACTCTTCCCAACCCCAGCAGTTCACCCTTCTCCAGGGCCCAGATGTCCAGCTCCCAGGACAGCTCAGGAACCATTAGGCAAGTCTCCCAGCTCTGCCACTTCTTGGACTTGAGAATGTCCCCAAAAATGTGGTCCCCAATGTACAGGATGTCCTTCCCCCAAACCCCAAGGAGCTCATACACCATGTCGGACGAGCCTGCCCCACCAAGCGAGGACAGACTCCTTCACCCTTCCTGCCTTGGGGCAGTGGCTTGGGGCAGGTGGGGGGCCTGGGAAGGAGTGGGGGCGTGGTGGGAGCTGATACCTCCAGAGTAGACAGCATAGTGCTGGTGGGGCCCTGTGTAGGTGCTCACGCCTAGCTTCCCCAAGTCCTGGAGGGGCAGAGGGGTGCCCTGGAGCCAGGAGAACCGCATCTTTGGTCTCTAACTAGGGAGCGTCGGAGGAAGCTGGTAGCGGCAGAGGTAACCAGGGAGGTGTGGGAGGAGGCAGCAGAGGGCCCTGAAGGAGGCCTCTGGCTCCCTGCCTCCAGGAACAAATAGGTCAGCCACAAAGGCAGGTCAAGTCAAGGGGCGGGCAGGCTGCCCTCCCCAATTATGGTCCATAGACCTCTGCACCGGCTGTTACCATGTTGACCCTCCCTTCCTAAAAGAAGCAGGGCTGCTGCGTGTCCACCATGATCAGGTCGAAGTAGGACCTCCAGGGGCTGGCCGAGGCCTCAGCCTGCTGGGGGTGCACACGGGCCGCTCACACACAGCCTGGTAAATCTGACCTTGCTACAGCCGGTTACCTGTCACAGCCTGCCCTCTCCCCACCAACCTTTCAGCCGGATGGGACCTCTCCAGCCCCTGGGAACCAGGTCTCGCTGCCCAGCATCCCCAGCCAAGCTGGGCACTAGAAAGGGCTCGAAAGGAATTTATGGAGGTGGGTGTGAGCCATCATGTGCACTCTCAGGACAGCCTCCAGAGCCCCTCACAGCACAGTCAGAGACCTGGGGACAGGTGGCACCAGCACAGCTACCAAGTTAGGGGCCTGCTGCCTGCCCCATGACACTTGATCACTGTCAGGCCCCAGCACCCCTCGTCCCCTTGGCCTGCCATGCCCTCGCCTCCCTGCTTTCCACCACCCCTCCCCACATACCTGACTGCCTCCTGTCATCCCCAAAGGCTCCTCCCAGGGCCTGGCTGAGGTCACCAGCCTCCTACCCACTGGGGAGCTTCCACTCATGAGAAATGACCACTCACACACTTGGGTCTTGCTCAAAGGGAGGCTGGACATGGGAGAGGCCCTCAGCATCGCGGTGTGGCCTGGCGCCCCCGCCCGCTGCACAGCCCACCCCAGCTGTGAGTGCATCACTCCAGCACTCACCTCACTGGTGCTGAACAGGTAGGTCACAAGGACAGGGCAGGGCCAGGGAACCAAGCTTGGGCCACTGCCTACCTCTGCCCTTACTACTATCCCCCTGGCACCCTGGTGACCACAGGAGCAAGGTGGTGAGAAAGTTGCTCATTCCCCTGAGGTCTTGAAAGGCCAAAAAATGGAGCCCAGGAGACCAGTCCAGTGTTGGGGGTAGAAGGGTCGTGGCTCCTCCCGCCCCTCACTGCTGTTTGCAATGCCTCCATGTCCCCAGAGGCCAGGGAGGAGGCCGAGGGCCCACCCCTCGATACACACACTCACGTCGGCGTAGTGTTAGCTGCCGTTGGTGGCCAAAAACACTTTCCCAACCTCCTTCATCTTCCCCAGCAGCACGGGAGGTGTGCTTGGGGCGGAGATAGAGGGACTTGCAGGGGTGGGACTCCCGGCGCTGCCCTGGGATCCCCTCCTCAGGTTTCAGCCTTCTGGGAGCCACCCCAGCCCAGGCAGGGAGGCACCAGGACACACAGAAAGACCCTGAGCCACCTGGGAGCAGAGCTCAGCTTAAACCTCCAAGAAAGCCAGGGAAGTGTCTCTGTGCGAGTGTGTGTCTGTCTCTGTGTGTGTGTGTGTGTGTGTGTGTGTGTGTGTGTACCCACCTACATGTCTATGTCAAGATGAGGAGAGTGGGCGGCTCTGGGAAGCCCAGACTAGACCACAGTCCTCAGTGGGAAGAGGATGGAAAGTCTATGCAGACTGGAGGCCGGAGGCTGCCCAGGAGAACCCAGAGCAGACAGGTCAGGGGTCCGGGGGTCCTGGAACACTCACTCACCCGCTGGTGGACACTATTCATGGCATCAGCCACATCCTGGAACAGGCTTCAGAAGGACATGAAGAGGTTCCCATGCTGATATCCAGCGTCACAGCTGGGGCAGGCCAAGAGGGGACAGGGGATGCCAATAAGGGAGCCTGAAGTGACCTCCTACCCTGAGTGCTATACCAGAGCGACCCCACCAGCCACACTGGAGCATTCAGTGGGCTTATGTCCCAACCATCCTGGGAGGGGCATCACCTGGGGCTAAGGGTCACCCCTTGCGGGCAGAGCCAGTGACAGGGTTGGGCGCCACCCTGCAATAGAGGTCTTCTGGAACCCCTCAAGCCCTTTGGGGAACCCTTCAGGGGTTCCCCACTTTGGGGTTTGGTCCCTGAGTAGCGGCAGTGTGCTGCTGGTCACCCCAGGGCTGGGCAGGACACAAGACACACTTGGTGTAACAGGAGCAGCCGGAGAAGAAGTCCACCAGGCAGGCACAGAGGTAGGTTTCTGGGGCAGACATGCCGGTCAGTTGTCAGTCCAGGGACCCAGGCAGCTCCCCACCAGGCCAGAGCTGGGCCCCTCAGGACCACCTCCCGGTGCCGCCAACCCTCCACCCACCAGGCAGGTTGAAGAGTGTGTTGAGGATGTGGAAGCGCTGCATGTCGTCCGTCTGAATGAACTTGCTGGGGTAGAAGCTCCAGCTCTCTGCCCTGAGGAGGGGGTAGGCTGGGTGCAGCCAGTGCCCCTGCCCCAGTGCCTCCTAGAGACCTGTCCGGGTTCTAGCCATCCCTTCCAACCCCCACCCATCCCTTCTGTGCTGAGCCTCCACCGTGGGCCTGCATCCTTCCTCCATCCCCCCTTCTGTCCTCCCCTGCTGACCTGCCACCCTCCCGGCACCCTTTGTCCCTTACTCTGAGAGGAAGGTGAAGCCATGGCACCCAACAGCACATTCCCGTGGGTGTCCACCTTCAGCAGGTTCCCACAGAGTGCATCAAACACCAGCTCCCTGCAGAGGCAGGGGTGGGGGGGCTGTGGGTGGGGGTACCAAGGCCAAGTGACCTCCCACCTGTCCTGAGTCATGCACCTGGTGGGGAAGGTGGGGTTGTAGGTATAGCACAGGATCTCGAGTGGGTACCCAGTGCACACCAGGCACTCCAGCAGCAGCTCAAAGTCTAGGGCCTCATAGGCTGGGGGCTTGTAGGATTCAGGCGCCTTAGCGGAGTCAGGCCAGGCGGTTGTTGCCTGGCTGCCCGGCCCCTGCTCCCTCCAGCTCCCAATACACTGTGTTACAGCCCTCGTATGGCCAGAGTATAGTCCATGTCGAAGCCAAAGCAACGAATCTTCCCCAGCGTCAGGCTGCAGTTGACAAAAATCCGGGGGAGAAGGAGGAGGATGTTGGCATCAGCCCGCCAGCCACCCAGAATCCAAGACCTGAGGACGGACCCAGCAGAGGAGAGCAGAGCACCACCTGCAGCTGCAGAAAGGATGGGGGAAGTAGGTAGGGCCAAGCCAGGGCCCTGCCTGGACCCATGTGTGTCTGAACGCAAGTGTGTGGGCAAGTGTCAGTGTGTGTGTAAGCGTGTGGGAGCACATGTGCAAGTGTGTGTCTGAGTGTGTGGGGGCAATCGGCAGCTTGCTGTCCCACCATGCAGACATGTTATGGGCATCCGTCCCTGTAAACAAGTACGTGCAGCTGGTGTGAAGGTTGTGACCTTCTGAAATGGGGCCCCAGTGTCCAAATTCAGAGATGATGTGTTTGTCACTGTGTCCGTGGTGATGGGGAGAGATCTTGGTGGAGGGAGGGAAGTGAGGAAGACCTCCCGCCGGAGTGTGTGTGGTCAGTTTCCTGATGGTCGCTGCACCTATGGAAGCGCGTCCCTTGTGAGTGCAAGTGCTCATCTGCATTTTGGGTGTCTCCATAGCTGTGTATTTAAAGGAGTCCCTGTGTGCGTGTGGGGTGTTTATAGGCTGAGACTCCTGGCCTGCACCCCAGGTGCCCATCTCACCACTGGTACCAGTCCTGCTTTGGGCCTTGAAGGGAGACCAGACCCTTGGGCTCTCCCCGGTCCACATTGGCCATTGTCATCCAGAGTGAGGAGGAGGCAGGGGTCCCTTCCTCAGCTTCCTGCACACTACCAGTGGGGCCCAACCACTCTCCTCTCTCTCAAAGCTTCAGGCACCACTGACCCACTGGCCCCACCCTGTTCCCATCTCCCCCAGCCCCTTTGAGGGTGGATTCAGTCAGAACAGGCTCTGGTATCTCATCGTTTTCTCTAAAGCGAAAGCAGCAAGGATCTAGGAAGAGCAATTCCAGCCCACTATGTAGCCCTCCCCATTCCTAGGGCTTCTGCATTCACAGACTGCAGGGGCGTGGAGGGTAGCAGAGAACCCAGAATGAGGCAACAACGGGATACAAAGGCAGGAGGCTCTGTTTTATACTAATGAGAGTCTTTCATAAAGAAAGAACTCAGTACTCTTGCTTTATGCACAATTCTAACACTTTCGGTTATCAAATTTTCCAACTCAAGGCCATTTAGAGAAGACATTGCTAGAAGCATGCCAAGGGCTATAAGCATTGGGAAGATAACTGGGATCTCAGAATGGGGGGCGGGGAGTACAAAAGAAAGTGTAAAAAAGCAGAGCCACTGGGGCCATTTAGTGTAGAGTTCCAAATACTCCCTGAGGGCCCATACCACTGGCTTCACAATGAATCATGTGACTTCCATTTGGAGGGGTGACCTGGATCATCCAGGAAGACTTAACTTAACTAAGACTTAACTTAACTCAGTTAAGGCCCTGTTTTAAAAAGAAGGACAAGGCCTTGGTGCAGTGGCTCCCACCTGTAATCCCAGCACTTTGGGAGGTGGAGGCAGGTGGGTCACTAGGTCTGGAGTTCAAGACCAGCCTGCCCAGCATGGTGAAACCCCATGTCTACTAAAATAAAAAAATTACCCAGGCATGGTGGTATGTGCCTATAATCCCAACTACTCTAGAGGCTGAGGCAGGAGAATCGCTCAAACCCAGAAAGCAGAGGTTGCAGCGAGCCAAGATCATGCCACTGCACTCCAGCCTGGGTGACAGAGCGAGATTCTGTCTCAAAAAAGAAAGAAAGAAAGAAAGACAAGTTTACAGTCGGTTTCAGCACTTTCTCTCCAAAATGGCTAAACTAAATGAAGGTGGCACTCTTAAAAGGACAAAAGTTATCTGGAACAACAACAAGAAAACATATCTATGGAATAGCTCCTTCCTTGACAAAGCCAGACGAGCAACCACAGTTTTGCGCTGTGGAATATTTTTCCCAACGACAGACCGCATATGCCACTTAGTCCCATAAGATAATAAGGAGCTGAGCAACTCCTATGGCCTAGTGACGTCATCACCGTCATAACGCAAAGCGTCACTCCCATGCTTGTGAAGATGCTGGTGGGAGAAACAGGCTGCACCCTGCTGCCGAGGTGGTAGCAGGCCGTACCATCTAGGTTTGTGTAAGTGCACTTTCTGACATCACACAGTGCTGAAATCGCCTAACGACACATTTTTCAGAATATATCCCTGTGGTCAAGCCCCGCATGACTGAACTAGGATGGTGAGGCAAGGCTATAGATGCTGTAGATGTGTTTCCCCATCAGATGGAGGAATGGAGGATGGATGGAGAGGTGGGTGGATGCATGAATGAATGAATGGACAGGCAGACAGTTGGATGACTAGATTCATGGATAGTCGGATTGATGGTTAGCAGCCTATATACAGCAGCCTTCATGGAGAGTGTCAGGGCAGAACTGAGCTTCAGAAATCAGAAGGCTGTCTGCAGTCCCTTCCACCCATTATTCCATGCTCTCTGCTTTTCTCATGGGGAAAAAGCCTTTAAGCCCCTTTTCCACATTGCCTGGTTCCTCTCTAGGTCAGAAAAGAGAAGGAGTAAATACCTGGTAGGAGAATTCTCTAGGAGTTGCTCAGCCCTTCCACTGGGAGGCATCATGACAGCTGTACAAAACCTGCCTCTCCTATAGCTCAGCTTAGGCTCCATCTTGAAGTCTCTGCACTTGAGGGTGGTGAAGCCATCCAGCAACGTTCAGGTATGCTTCGTCACTTCAGTGGTTTCTCGTGTCCCTTCTCCAGGTACCTCTCCTGGAGTTAACTCAACAATGTGGGACTTATGCCCAGCCACGCTGATCAACGGGAAGGGCTTCACTTCCTGGAGGGCCCTGGATCCCCACATAGCTGTCTGTTGAGATAGCCACATCCCTTTTGAGTCTTTGGCTGGCATCATCTCTGCTACCATCTTAGAATATGGCTGCTTGTCCAGACCACAGAGTCCTTAGGATAACTGCATGTACAGCCAGGGAGGGCTGCAGGCTGCTTGGTCCTGACCCCTGAGCCAATGCTGAGGCACCCCTGTGCACTGAGAGCTTGATGCACTGAGAGCCCCTTCAAGAAAAGGTGATTTGCTACCACGACAGTAAGTGAATGCTTGCCCTGTTTTTACTGTGTGCCAAGCCTCCTAGTAGCCCCATGAGACAGGCTAACTGTTCACTGGATTGATGAATGATCAAATTGAGGCACAAAAGGGTTAAGCAACTCTCCCACACTTACCAGCCTGATAAATGGCAGAGTGGGACTGGGCCCAGCCACTGGACGCCAGCATCTGTATTCTTAATCAATAGGCAAAACCGCCTCTGCCCCAGCCCCTCACAAAAGTCCCTTGACTTCTCAATGTCATTAAAGACAAAGAAAGGCGTAGGAAATGTTCCAGATTACAGGAAGCTAAAGAGTCACGGTGATTGAATGGAATAGTCAAGCCTACGCAGAATCCTGTACTGCAGGCACGTTTAGTGCCAAGGACATGATGCGGTCAACAACTAACACTGCAATCTGGGTGGTGGGTTAGATGACAGTTCTACCCTATGAAGCTGTATATGTAAACCTATGAAGTTGATGACTACACTGTGATAACGTAAGAAAATATTCCTAGTCCTGGGAAATACTAAAGAATTTAGAAAAAACGTCATGATGAGTGTAACTGTAATTTACCTTCAAGTGGTTCAGGAAAAACAATTGTGTCTATACACATACATACATACACACACACATAAGACATACACACACACACACATACATACATACCCATGTGTGTTCATATAGAGCAGGGGACAAAAACAAAGATAGAGTATTAGCAACAGGTACATCTTGGTAAAGGCTGTAAGGATGGTGTCTGTACTATTTTTTACTTTTATAACTTTTCATAAACTTGATATTATTTCCACACTTCTTAAAAAGAGGATCTATGTTGCAAGACCCCTTTTCCAGCTGTCCTGAAGTTTTTCTCCACTTTTTCCCTCCTTCTTCTGAGCCCCCAGCTTGGCAGCTCTCCTTTATTACAGGGAAGTGGAAATAAGACTAATCTAGCCAGCATTCCTCTTAAACCGCATCTATTTAAAAAGTGTTGCTGGGCACAGTGACTCATGCCTGTAATCCTAGTGAGTCAGGAGGCAAAGGTGGGAGAATCACTAGAGGCCAGAAGTTCAAGACCAACCTGGACAACATATGATTGCTGGCATGCATGTGTGAGCGTAGGTGGGTGGGTGGGTAACAGGGTGCACCTGTGTGGCCTGGGTGGGCATACTGGGACCAGGGCTGGGCAGAGGGCATGCAGACACTGCCCCGGAGCTCAGGATGGAGCCCTTGGAGCCTGCAATTTTAGGGAGGGGTGGAAGAGAGGTGGGAACAGGAATGTCACTACACAGCCCAGGGAAGGCAGGGGAGGCCAGCAGCCAAGGGATCCCCCAAGTGCCATCAATCCAAGGCTCTTGAGACTTCTCTTTTACATGAAACTGACCCCTCAGGGGATGAAGCCTTATTTACTCCTAAATTGGAATACCAAGGGAGCCTCATCCCAGCAGCTGTCTAGCGCTGACAGGTCGTGTCTCCCCAGGGAAGCATCTAAGGATGGAGGGAGGTGGAGGGCGCCGGAGGCTCAGGAGACAACTGTGTCCTCTCCTGGAGGAACATGTCAGGCAGGGTGCTGGAGGCCTCCCAGTCCAGCAGCAGAGGACAGGGAGCTGCAGTAGAGCGCCGAGGCAAGATCTGGGGCAGAAGGAAGGCATCCAAGGCCACAGAAAATCTGCTCAGCTCCCGCTGAGGTTCAGCCAGGGGAGGCTGAGAGGAAAAGCTGGGACACCTCTCCCACAGAGAGCCACGGTCCCCCTCCCTGCAACCTTCAGAGTTGGAAGGGGTGAGTATCCACACAGCAGGATGTGGGCGAGGTAAGGAGGGGCCAGGGCAGAGTCCAGAGCAAAGGGAAGCTGTTGGGAGTCTGAGATCTGGGTATTCCAGACGGCTCCTGTTTATAACCCATCCTAGTCAGACAACATGCATTGATTACGCATCTGCCTCCCGCCACATCTGCGCTGGAAGCTGGGTTCAAAACTATGAGTAAGATGTGCCACTTGTCCTTTAGGGAGTTCACAGTCACAGGAGGAGACAGACAGCATGTGTAACTAGAAAACAGTGAAAAGATGAGCCCATGCCCTTGAGCACCCAGGGTTTCAGCGAGAGCTTTCCAGAGAAGGAAGCCTTAAAGAATACGCCACCAGGCAAGGGCAGGTGGTGCCGCACTCACGCAAGGGTATCCACGAATGGTGCTGAGCAGCAGCCTGGCCAGTGGGTGGGAATAGCAAGCAGACGGACCTGGCTAGAGGGGCAGCACACGTGACTGGGAATGCAGTAGCAGGGCGTGAGGGATGAGCTGGGGCACGCTGCAGTAGCTCTTCAGGGTCTTTATCTTGTGGTGACAGGTCATCTGTGGAAAGTGGTAAGAGGAAGAGTGACCTGGTTCCCTGTGCATGGGGGGTCGATCTCCCTGGCCCCAGATAGAGGAAAACATGTGGAGGGGGCAGAGGCCAGTTTGGAGACTGTTGCAGTGAGCAGGGCAAGGGATGCTGAGCCTGAATCAGACCTCGGTGGCTGTGATGCTAGGAGGGGAGAGGTTAAAGAAAATTTGGGAGAAAAAGCCCTTTGGCTTGCAGAGTGATGTGTGATGAGGGAGAGGAAGAGGAAGCCTTAAGGATGGAATTCATTTGTCTGTGGATGAAGTCTGGGCTGGGATCAGGTTTATGAGTTTGGATGGGAAGGGGTGCCAAAAACTGGGGAGCTGTCCGGGACTCAAGTTCAAGCAATCTTCCTCCAGAGGGGACTGTCACAATGTTGTGAGGAGAAGAATGCATCAAGCCCAGCATTCTGGGAGCAGTAGTGGGCACAGGGCAGGGGTGTGGAGGGGAGCGAGATGAGCCATGGGCCTCAAGAGAAGTGACACTGAGACGGCAAGTTCAGTTCCTCCTAGAATATTCCATTACAGACATGGGGCTTTGGGCATAAAATATAGATGCAGGACATCAACAGGAGAGTTGTATTTCACCAAAACCTGGCCTTTGTAGGGGCCCGGAGTGAAGGCAATTCCAGGAGAAGGTGATGCCCACTCTTTTGAAAAATGAGAGCCCCCTAGGCAGACCACATGAAGAATTCTTAGCAGAGCAACAGTAGTGTGATAGGGAGAAGGGTGTGGCCTGCCCACAACCCGTCCCAGGGACCCATGGGAGATGGGAGAGGGGAGCAAGGCCGGATTGGGACGCTTCCTGTGTTCCACTAAAGAGCTTGACCTTGATCCTGCAGGTGGTGGGAGCCGGGCAGCATCTTGAGCATGATGAGGATGCTCCACCACGTTTCTAGAGCTGCCTCCGGTGTCAGCTCAAGGAGGCACTGGAAGCCCGGATAGAGCAGAGCTGCTGAGAAGTCACTGCAGTAGTCTAGGAAGGCACTATTGAGAGCCTGAATTAATGGGAAACGGAGAAGAGAGGACAGGCCAGAGACCCACTGGGTTAATCAGGACTTGAGGGCTGATGAGCTGTAGTGATCATGGTGAGGGAAGAGGCTTAGAGTCTAAGAAGCCAGAGGAGTATGGGGCCACCCACCCAGAGAGGCCAGAAGGAAGGGGACTTGTCAGGAGGGTGAATGGCCCCATTCAGAGCTGGGGAGGCCTAGGCTGAGGCATCCTTGGGAGTTCCAGGTCTACAATTTTTAATCTGAAACCATTAGGGATAATATATTCAGATTCAATATTTTCTTTTTTTCTTGAGACCGAGTTTTGCTCTTGTCGCCCAGGCTGGAGTGCAATGATGCGATCTCAGCTCACCGTAACTTCCACCTCCTAGGTTCAAGCGATTCTCCTGCCTCAGCCTCCCGAGTAACTGGGATTACAGGCACCCACCACCACGCCTGGCTAATTTTTTTGTATTTTTAGTAGAAACAGGGTTTCTACACCACGCCTGGCCTCAATATTTTCCTTTCAAAAAAAAAAAGTTTTTTAGAGATAGGGATCTCACTATGTCGCCCAGGCCGGTCTGGAACTTCTGGGCTTAAGCAATACACTGGCCTCCGCCTCTAGCTGGGATTACAGGCACAAGCCACCACACCCAGCTAGATTTAATATTTTCTGGGTGTAAGAAGATAAAACATAATTTCCTCTGTATATGCATGATCACATCCTTGCTGGGATCTGGGGCAGCAGCCCATAGTCAAACACATTGACATTCCTGCAGCCAACATATGAATATTCATTCACACGAAGTGGCTACGTAGGGACAGCAAATAACCTCCTGTCAGAGCCTATCAAGGTTTTCCACAAAATGAGTTTGGAAAATTCCCTAGGTTTTTGGACCTAGGGATCAAGGATGAGAGATGTTATATCAGCATCTCTGGCAGCTAAAGATCCAGCATGAGGACCTTTGGAGAGGGACAGAAATAGAGGCAAGAACAGAGCCCCGGGAACAACCAGGTGGGATGGAGACAGGAGAGGACCAGCAGAGGAGGCTAGAGGAAGCAGGCAGAGGAGTGGAACAAAAGGAGAAAGGCTGGCCCAAGCCCCTGGAGCAGGCACAGTGCTGCGGAAAGGCTGAGGGAGAGAAGGTTCAAATGCCCCCTGCGCTCGGCAATGTCAGAGGAGGCCTTGGCCAGTGGGATGTCAGTGGTGAGACAGGGCAGGAGTCAGGAGGGAGAAGAGGGTGCAGATGTGGGAACGGCATGTGAAAGACACCCCTTACACGAGTCTCAGCCAAGAAAGAAATGAATCAGGGCAGCAGCCACACTGATGGACAAGAAACCTGGCGGAGCTGCAGGACCAGAGTCTCAAAGAGCAGCAAAGAGGCCACAGGAAGGAAAGTGGGCTCAAAAACAATGGTATGGGCTGGGCATAGTGGCTTACACCTATAATCCCAGCACTTTGGGAGGCTGAGGCGGGCAGATCACTTCAGGTCAGGAGTTCGAGACCAGCCTGGCCAACATGGTGAAACCTCGTCTCTACTAAAAATACAAAAATTAGCCAGGCATGGCAGTGGGTGCCTGTAGTCCCAGCTACTCGGGAGGCTGAGGCAGAAGAATCACTTGAACCCAGGAGGTGGAGGTTACAGTGAGCTGAGATCATGCCACTGCACTGGG
>NW_016107537.1:1162436-1168891 GCF_001604975.1 Cebus imitator
AAAAGACAATGGTGCATGCCCATCAAAAGACGTGTAAAATGCCCTGGTACCTTTATCCATCATCGTCACAAACTGGGAACAACCCAAATCTCCATCAGTTCCAGAATGGGTAAATAAATGGTGACATGTCAACCCAGTGGAATCAGCAATGAAGAAAAACCAATCACGCTACCCACAATAACATGGGCGAATCTTACAGACCGGTGGGCGTAGGAATTCATGTACATCACTGTATGTACCTCCTACCTGAATTTACAAGCATTAAAGATGACACAATGTAAGGTTTCGGATGTGGAGCAGCCTAGGAGATGAAAAGGTCCAAGGTGTCACCCAGCAGTTCACATGGGTTATTGTAAAATGGCTATGGAAGACTATCTTTGAAAGTGGATGGTGCTGTACTATTTTTTTCACAGACTCTGTCCTATGAGGCTGCTAGTCCCTTTTCCACTTGTCCCCAGTTCTGCTCCCTGACTCCACTGCAGCTTCCCCTGTGGACAGCGGACCCTGGACTCTCACCCACTCGCTCACTCATGCTCAGACATGCACACCACACTGCACAGCACCCCACACAGCACACTGCACCCTCTCACAAGGGCCAGACCTGGATAAAGATGTGAGTGAAACAGCAGGCGGGAAAGCAGACCAGGAAGTCTCTACTGAAGGCCTTGCTATCGTGCCAAGCTCCTTTCCCCCTTGGGATAAGCTCCTTCCTGGGCAGCGCTTCCAGCTGTCATGCCAGCTTGACTTCTGAGAATTCTCCCACGCCCTCTGTCCACATACCAGTCACTCCAGGGCCTGAATGTGTGTGACACAGGCTATATGGGGAAGGCCATAGGGAACAATGAACAATAGCTGCCTGGCATAGCAGCTGTTGTTCACTAATGAATGAATGAATTCTCATCATCCCAAAATGGTTAAAATGTTCCCACGTCTTCATTTTCTCTTCAATAAGATATGTCTGAATTGATTTTTTTTTTTTTTAGTGGGAGTCTTGCTGTGTTGCCCAGACTGGAGTGCAGTGGCACAATCTTGGCTCACTGCCACCTCCGCCTCCCAGGGTCAAGCGATTCTCCTACCTCAGCCTTCCAAGTAGCTGGGGTTACAGGTGCATGCCACCACACCTGGCTAATTTTTTGTATTTTTTAGTAGAGAGGGGACTTCACCATGTTGGCCAGCCTGGTCTCGAACTCCTGACCTCAAGTGATCCACCTGCCTTGACCTCCCAAAGTGCTGGGATTACAGGCATGAGCCACTGCACCCGACTGTCTGAATTAATTTTTAAAGAAGATAGGTTGAAGAGGCCTGAGAGTGGCAGCTCTGTCGGAGTGACAGTTCACAGAAATCTCAAATTCACAGTCAGCAGACAGAAGCAGTCAGTGCCTGTCTGTGAGAAGCTGAGAGTTCCCTCAGAGGGGCGGCTCCTCAGGGGTTCTGGGCAACACAAGCTAAGCCCTGTGCAGAGATTCTAGGTCGGCAGGAGAGTGACCTAATTAAACACACAGGCTTATTCTTAGACAAGAAGCCCCAGTTAAGGCTCCTGGGTAACCACAGCACAAAGGCACAGCCCTAGAGGTGACCGGAATAATTCTCATTTTTAAGTAGCAGTCACTTATTTTTTTATTTTAAAAGTAGTACACATTCATCCTAGAATGTTTAGAAAATATGGAAAGTACAGGAAAGAAAATGCTATCTACTAGAAATAACCACTATTTTTGCTTATTTCCTTCCCAGTCTTTTTACATGTATTTACATATTTAATGGCTGAGGGGAAGTGCTTATTCACAAGTGTAAGTGAAAAAAGATATAAAATTATAAACTGCACAATCCCAAATTTGTTCTGCACATTAGGATTGTCATGCATATACAGTTCTGTGTCCTGTTTATTTTATTCAATATTAAAACATCAACATCTCCTTTATGTTATTAAATATTCAGCAACTTGATTTTTAATGGCTTCATAATGTCCCTCATTAGAATAGTGTGTGCACACTCTTCCTCTTTTATGGGGCATTTAGGTGGTTCCCAATTTTTCAAATAACTCTTTGACAAACCTCCCTCTTTAATTATTATCTTGAGCTAGATTTCTGGAAGTGAACATTATTTAGAACTCTTATTTTGCATTGCCAAACAGTTTCCTGAAAGTTCATGGCCATTGGGACTTCTGCGTAATATAGAAAGCACAGAAAAGTAACTAAGCGTGGTACATCTTGGTTCCTGCAATAACACCCTAAACTTACTTTTTTTCTTTTTTTTTGACACGGAGTTTTGCCCTTGTTGCCCAGGCTGGAGTACAGTGGCACGATCTCAGTTCACTGTAACCTCCGCCTCCTAGGTTCAAGCAATTCTCCTGCCTCAGCCTCCCAAATAGCTGGGATTACAAGCCTGCGCCACCATGCCCAGCTAATTTTGCATTTTTAGTAGAGACAAGGTTTCACCATGTTGGTCAGGCTGGTCTCAAACTCCTGACCTCAGGTGATCCGCCCACCTTGGTCTCCCAAAGTGCTAGGATTACAACTCAGCTTATCAATTATCTGTGTGATTATCAATGGGTGGCCGATCTGGATCAAATAGAGGACACTGTGAGCAAGTAACCAGGTCCTCAGAGCTGTCCTGATGCTTTGTGACTGAGCACAGCCAACGCTGTCTCCTAGCAGAAGGCACCTTTCACCAGGTTAGGCTGCTGTAACCAACAACCCCAGAATTTTAGGGGATTATAGCAAGCACGGTTTATTTCTCACGACATTATTCATAAGATGTGGGTCAACTGTGGCTTTATTCCACGTCTTCTTAGTCTGAGACCCAAGCTGAAGGCACAGCCCAGCTCCTATCTCCATCCTCATGGTCACGGACAAAGACACAAAGCAGAAGTTCACACTGGTTCTTCAGGCTTTGACTTGGACTTGGTGTGTACAACTCCCACCCTCTTCCCAGGCTAAAGCCGAGGAAGCGGAAGAATATACTCCTCCCACAGGAAGGCGCTCCAGGTCCCATGGCCTGGGGTGGTGCAGCCAGATCCTGTTACAGAGCGAACGGAAGAGAACTGGGAAGAAGGATACAATCTGCCACAGCTATGAGCGGTCAGAAATGATGTTTAGTGTCCATCATCACCAAATCTGACATCAGGAACGTCTGGCACCCAGAATCCCACCTCATACTGGATAATCCCATGCCCTGGAAGCCTTCTCCAACAGCTGATGAGGAGGATCACCTAGGTTTTCCTTTTGTGCAAATAAAAGGGAAAAAATAAAATACGTATGTGTTGTGAGTGTGTGTTTATGAACATATATGTTTATGAACATACATATCCTGTAGCTCCATGTAAAATAGTGAAGGTATGCTGTTAAATTTTTAAAAGGCAAAAGTAAGATTATATGTATGATGGGCCAACATTTATTTATTTTTGTTGTCTGTTTGTGAGACAGAGTCTTGCTGTGTTACCCAGGCTGGAGTGCAGTGGCACAATCTTGGCTCACTGCGACCTCCACCTTCCAGGTTCAAGTGATTCTCCTTTCTCAGCCTCCCAAGTAGCTGGGACTACAGGGACCTGCCACCATGCCCGGCTAATTTTTGTATTTTTAGTAGAGACAGGGTTTCACCATGTTGGCCAGGCTGGTCTCGAACTCCTGACCTCAAGTGATCCATCCACCTAGGCCTCCCAAAGTGCTGGGATTATAGGCGTGAACAACTGCGCCCACCGTATCATTTATTTTTTAATGGGGGAGAATACATATACATTTCTGTTTATATACACACAAAACATTTCCCAAAAGATCAATAAAAATCTGGTGACAGTGGCCATTTTAGGAACAAGTAGTAAGGGACTGAACATGGGGAGAGAGACTTGCTTTTCACTGCATACTCTTCTTATAACTTGGATTTTTTTGGCTTTTGTTTAGATTATCTTTTCCAAGAAATTTTTTCGCATTAAAAATTTTAAAAATTGTCCTTTCTCATGCATGTCTCTGTCTATGCTTCCTTCATTGCTCCCATACTGGGACATCCCCTGATTCCAATTCCTACAGCTTGAGAAATCACAGTTTCCAGAAAGCACTGGAAAACCCCAAAAGAACAAATACCAAGAGCTACAAAGTAAAAAAACAGCTCATGCTCCAACAGGCCAACCTACTTCCTGTGGTTGTACAGATCACACTCCCTCACCACCGGCCTGATAAGCCCCTTTGAGTAAGGTGAGATCTAAAGATAGGGCTGAACTCTTGTGTGAGTCAGGAGTCTTGCTCCAGCAAAGGAGGTGGAGAGAGGGGGAGAAAAGGAAGAGACACAGAAAGAGCAGCAACACGTGCATAGGAAGCCAGACTGGATGAGACCGAGGCCAGTGGTGCCCCCAAGATCAGGGACTCTACAGATGGGGCTGCCTAGTATACCACCGGCTGCCGAGACCTCTCCTCTGTCTTCTTCACATGCCCACTCCTGCTCCAAACCTCCCATGCACCACATGCTTGGTGTGAACAGTTCCCTTTGCAGAAATCTCGAGGGCTGACATTTACCATCTGGAGGCGTGGAACCAGGACAGCACCCGTAGGAACAGGAGCTGAAGTCAGAGATAACATTAGGGCATGGTGTCCAGGGAAATGATGGAAATTCTGAGGAGTACTTTGGATTTCTAGAAGGCATTGAATTTGGAGTGCAAGCCAACCTTATGTCCAAGTAAGCCCAAAGCCCTCAGTGGTCGCTGGGTTTGACAAGCAAAGGTCCTGAATACAGAATGTTCTTGCGTGAGTAGTGGCCAGGTCGATCTGCCTCACTGGTCATCTGCTGTGGATTTTTTCAGGGGAAGCTCACATCCTCGGAGGCCTTCACCTCACCCTAGCAAGATACAAAATCCCCTGGAGAAATGCTGTATTCACAGCACAGTTGCATAGGACGCTGTATCACTGAGTCATTGATCTGGGACACTTTGCTTGTTTACCTGCTTGAGCTGTTGGTGCGAGAGCCACAGGCAGATGGACTAGCACAGGCTCCTGGGCTCCCCGAGTCAGTTCCACGGAACTTGGGATCAACATGGGTTTACTACAGTTCCATGGAACAAACAGAAGACATGATTAAATACATGTATGAAACACTAGAATAAACAGGATTTGTGATTGCAGGACTTCTCAGAGCTTTGATGTTTTGATATGCATATTGAGCCCCCGAGAAGGGAATGTAACAGAGAGTATATCTCAAATTCCGTTGACCATGGAATCTTTATTTCAGAACAGCATCCTAGCCAGGGTTCCAAGGAACACATTTTGGAAGCCTCAAGTACTTCCAGGGTCAGCAGGCAGCAGTCAGGCAAGCCTACCAAAATCAGAACTTTTGGGAATGGGAATGGGGATGCTTTGACTTGGCTTTTACATCCCAACCAGTGCCAATTTCCATCTGGAAATACCTTTGCCAGGTCTGCCACAACCTGAGACCTCCGTGTCATGCAGATTTGGTTTAGCCGAAGGTACCATCAAAGTCCACACCCCAAACCATTAACTGTAGAGACTGCAGAGGAATGGGATTAGGGTGACTGAGGTGAACATTCACATTCTGTTTTATATACTTCTATTTTATTCTTTTTTAAAATAACAAGCATGTATTTCTTTTAAGATTTCTATGTATGTAGTAGATGTGACCCTACAGGAAGACTCAAGAGAGTGTGGAGCTTATCTGTCTTGCTCCATAGCATATCCGCAATATCTACAGGGACTGGCACATAGTAGGTGTTCACTCAAGTTTATTGAATGATTCAAGCCGTGAAAAGATGAAGACAGTAGATAAAGAGGAAAGAAGGCACAAACGGAAAGACGTACTCAAGGACAAGGAAAAAATGAGTTCAAACTTTTAAAAATGAGGCCAGGCATGATGGCTCAGGCCTGTAATCCCACCATTTTGGGAGGCTGAGGCGGGCAGATCACCTGCAGCTAGGGAGTTTGAGCCCAGCCTGGCCAGCATGGCAAAACCCCGTCTCTACAAAAAATAAAAAATTAAACAGGCATGGTTGTGCATGCCTGTAATCCCAGCTACTCAGGAGGCTGAAGCAGGAGACTCACTTGAACCTGGGAGGCGGATACTGCAGTAAGCCAAGATCACACCATTGCACACTAGCCTAGGCAACATGAGTGAAACTTTGTCTCAAATTAAAAAAAAACAAACAAACAACAACAAAAAAAAAAACTCTTAAAAATGAACTTAAAGGCCAGGAGCAGTAGCTAGCACCTATAATCCCAGCACACTGGGAGGCCAAGGCAGGTGGATCACCTAAGGTCACGTGTTCGAGACCAACCTAGTCAACATGGCAAAATCCTGTCTTTACCACAAATACAAAAATTAACTGGGCATGGTGGCACATGCCTGTAATCCCAGCTACTGGGGAGGCTGAAGCAAGAGAATCACTTGAACTCAGGAGACGGAGTCTGCAGTGAGCCAAGATTATGCCACTGCACTCCAGCCTGGCAACAGAGAAAAAA
>NW_016107537.1:1169221-1172310 GCF_001604975.1 Cebus imitator
AGGCCAAGGCGGGAGGATCACCTGAGGTCGGGAGTTCAAGACCAGCCTGACCAACATGGTGAAACCCCGTCTTAAAAAAAAAACACTTCTATAGAGTTTCAAAATGATTAATTAAAAAGCAATAATACTGAAAGTCAATGCCAAGAGAATGAGTAGAGAAGCCACGAACAGGTAGAAAACATTTGCAAAAGATGCATCTGACAAAGTACTGTTATCCAGATTATACAAAGAACTCTTAGCCAGGCATCGTGGCTCATCCCTTTAATCCCAGCACATTGAGAGGCTGAGGTGGCTGGATTGCTTGAGGCTAGGGGTTTGATACCAACCTGGGCAACATAGTAAGACCCCATCTCTACAAAACAAGGTAAGAAGTTCCAGCTATTTAGGAGGCTGAGGCAGAAGAATCACCTGAGCCCAAGCGGTTGAGTTTGCAGTGAGCCATGACTGTACCACTGCACTCCAGCCTGGGTGACAAAGTGAGACCCTGTACCCCCAGCCCCCACAAATAAAAAAAAATACCTAAAATGCAAGAACTAGTAAACAAAATACTCAATTTAAAAATAGGCAAAATGCTGGGCACAGTGGTTCACACCTGTAACCCCAGCACTTAGGGAGGCCAAGGTTGGAGCATCACTTTGAGGCCAGGGGTTCAAGACCAGGCTCAGTAACAAAGGGAGACCCCTTCTCTACAATTAATAATTATTATTATTATTATCCAGGAATGGTGGCATGCACTTGCAGTCCCAACTATTCAAGAGGCTGAGGCAGGAGTATTGCTTGAGCCCAGGAGTTTAAGGTTGCAGTGAGCTACAACTGTGCCACTACACCCCAGCCTAAGTGACAGAGCAAGATCCTGTTTCTAAAAGAGTAAAAAATAATGTTTTTTTAATGGCAAAAAACTTCAACAGACACCTCATCAAAGAGGATACACAGATAGTAAGTAAACATATGAGATGTTCAGCATCATATATCATTAAGAAATTACAGATTAAAACAATAACGAGGTACCACCACATGCCTATTAGAATGTCCAAAATCCAATACACTGACAACACCAAGTAACGGTGAAAATATGGAGCAGCAGGAACTCTCATTCATTTTTGGTGGGAATACAAAATGGTACAGCCACTTTGGGAGACAATTTGGCAGTTTCTTGCAAAGCTAAACATATCCTTACCATGTGTTCCAACAGTCACATTACTTGATATTTGCTCAAATGAATTTAAAATTTATGTCCACACAAAAACCTGCACAAAGAGGCCAGGCCTGGTGGCTAACACCTGCAATGCCAGCACTTTGAAAGCAACACAGGGAAACCACATCTCTAAAAACGTATTTAAAAATGAACCGGACGTGGTCACATGTGCCTATAGTCCCAGCTACTTGGGACGCTGAGGTGAGAGGATCGCTTGAGCCCAGCAGATCAAGGCTGCAGTGAGCAATGATTGTGCCTCTGCACTCCAGCCTGGGTAACAGAGTGAGACCCGGTCTAAAAGGAAAAAAAATCTGCACATAGAAGTTTACAGCAGATTTATTCATAATTGCCAAAACTTAGAGGCAACTAGGATGTCCTACAGTAGGTGAATGGATAAGTAAACTGCAGTACATCCAGACAATGGAATATCACTGCTAAAAAGAAATTAGCTATCAAGCCATGGAAAGACATGGAGGTACCTTCAATGCATATTACTAAGTGAAATGAGCCAGCTGAAAAAGGTACATACAGTATGATTCCAACTACATGAGAGTCTCAAAAGGCAAAACTATGGAGACAGCAGAAAAGTCAGTGGTTGCCAGGGGTCGGGGGAAGGGAGGGGATGAACAGGCAGAGCACAGAGGATTTTGAGGACAGTGAAACTATTCTGAATGATCCTATAATGGTGAATATATGTCATTATACATTTGTCAAAACCCATGGAATGTACAGCACCAAGAGTGAAATCTAATGTAAACTATGGAGTCTGGGTGAAGAGATGTGTCAGTCCAGGTGCATCAATTGTGGCACTTTGGTGCGGGATGCCCATGGCGTGGGAGGTTGTGCATGTTGGGGGAGAGGTGGATGGGAACTCTGCACTTTCCACTCAATTTTGTTGTGAAGCCAAAACTGTTTTAAAAGATGCAGTTTATTAATTTTTTAAAAACAATGTTTGGCCAGGCGTGGTGGTTCACCCCTATAATCTCAGCATTTTGGGAGGCCAAGGTGGGCAGATCACAAGGTCGGGAGTTCAAGACCAGCCTGGCCGACATGGTGAAACCCCATCTCTACTAAAAATACAAAAATTAGCTGGGCATAGTGGTGCATACCTATAATCCTAGCTACTCAGGAGGCTGGGGCAGGAAAATCACTTGAACCTGGGAGGTGGAGGTTGGGGTGAGCCGAGATCGCACCATTGGACATCCAGCCTGGGCAACAGAGCAAGACTTCATCTCAAAAAAAGAAAAAAGGCAATGATATTTGCAAAAATTGAGTGAAACAATATGATGATGTCTGAAATTTGCTTTAAAATATTCCAAAAAACACAACTCTAGGTGATAAAGGGAATAATATTGGCCAAATGTTGATCACTGTTGAAGCAGTATAATACAAAACATTGAAGCAGTATAATACAGAACACTGTTCTCTATATTTCATGTGTGTGACAAATTCCTGACATATTCAAAACTGAGTTTATTTTTAATCAATGACTTAAACTTAAAAAGTTACAAATAAGAAAGAAGCAGGAGGCTAGAATGAGTTCTTTGGCACTGGGTTGGCATTGGAGTTATCAATATTAACTCATTTT
Source organism: Cebus imitator (assembly GCF_001604975.1). Lineage (NCBI taxonomy): Eukaryota > Metazoa > Chordata > Mammalia > Primates > Cebidae > Cebus > Cebus imitator. The sequence continues at coordinate 1,172,005 of NW_016107537.1, forward strand.
TGTAAATAGATCAATAGGTAGATATGAAAATACGTTTGTAAGTATGAGTTACTATTTCCTAGCTCTGTTCACTGAGAGGGGCTAGAAACAGTGACACTCCAGTACCTAGGAGCATACCTAGCATCCAAATCTTGGTTTCTAAATACCATTCTCCAAGCTGGGCGTGGTGGCGCATGCCTGTAGTCCCAGCTACTTGGGAGGCTGAGGCAGTAGAATTGCTTGAAGCCGGGAGGCGGAGGTTTCAGTGAGGCGACATCGCGTCACTGCACTCCAGCCTGGTGCCTGGCGAAGAGTGAGACTCTGTCT
>NW_016107537.1:1173605-1177640 GCF_001604975.1 Cebus imitator
ATGAGTGAAACTCCGACTCAAAAAAAAAAAAAGAAAAGAAAAGAAAAAAGAATGCTAAAATTAGTGGGTAGAAGTAAGGTAGGAGGCAGCATTTAACTCCAGACAAGATTGAAAACTGGCTGAAACAAAGAGGCACCAAAAATATCTCTCCATAAGACCCACCCACCAGCACCATGACAGTTTACCATTGCCATGGCAACATCTAGAAGTTACCACCCCTTTTTCTAGAAATTTCTGAATAATCCATCACCTAATTTTCGTATAAAATACAGGCCTGGCACAGTGGCTCACGCCTATTATCCCAGCACTTTGGGAGGCCAAGGTAGGCGGATCACTTGAGGTCAGGAGTTCAAGACCAGCCCGGCCAACATGGTGAAACTCCGTCTCTACTACAAACATAAAAAATTATGCCTGTCATCCCGGCTACTCAGGAGGCTGAGGCAAGAGAATCGCTTGATCCTGCGAGGCAGAAGCAGTGAGCCAAGATCGCACCACTGCACTCCAGCCCGGGAGACAAATGTCTCAAAAAAAAAGAATAAAATAATAAAAAATAAAGTACATATAAATACGACTGCAAAACGGCCCCTCCACTGCTGCTCTGGGCACACTGCCCATGGGTAGCCTTGCTCCACAAGAAGCAGTTCCTCTGCTGCTGCTGTTCACTGCCACATCAATAAAAGTTTACACCACTGTCTCACACCACTGGCTCACTCTTGAATTCTTTCCTGAGCAAAGCCAAGAACCCCCTCTGGCTAATCTCCATTTTGGAGGGTCACTTGCCCTGTATCAGAAGCTTAAGAAAAATGAGGATATTTCAGTAACTTCAAAGCATCTCCCCCAAAATGCTTGTTAATTACAAGGGGGGAAATAGAAACTTTACAGTGGAGTAAGGAGACAGACACTGTCTTAGCCAAGCAATCAGAGTTAATATCATGTACCCTGACATGGTACACTGGTAGAAAAGCACATTACTTCTGCATTATTCTCCCTAAAATACGTAACCTTAATACAACCATGAGAAAACAGTAAAGGGACTCAAATTGACAAACATTCTACAAAATACCCAATCATGACTGTTAAAAATTGTTCAGGTCATGAAAAACAAGAAAAGACTGAGAAACCATCACAGATGAGAGAGTCAGACAACTAAATCAAAGCAGCATCCTAGATTGGATCCTGGACAGAAAAAGGACATTAGGTGGAAAACTAGGGAAACCCAACTGAAATCTACATATTAATTAATACTGTTGAGTCAACGTTACCTTTCTGACTGAAAGTCATTGTACCATGATTCTGGAAGACAGTAGGGGAAGCTGAAAGAAGGATTTAAGGAAATTCTCTGTACTATCTTTGTAATTCTTTAAGTCTAAAATTATTTCAAAATTTAAAAAAATAACGAATCATAATTTAAAAAGCATCATAAGCATTTTGCTTATGATGAAATACACCATAAGCAAAACCAAAAGAATGTAACCCCGTGGGAAGAGGAACTTGCATCTCATATCACAGACAAGAGTGAATATCCCTAATACATAAAAAGCTTCTAGAAAAACATCAATAACCCAATAAGAGGAAAATGAACAAATAATTCAAAGAAAATTTTAAAAAACTGGCTCTTAAACATATAGGATCATCAAACTCTCTCATAAAACAACTGCAAATTAACTCTACAGATTATTGTCACCTATCAGATTGGCAAAAATCCAATTAGTTGATAACACTCAGTTGGTGAGTCTGTGGAGAAAGAGGAACTTTCAAACATTCTTTGTGGGAATGTAAATGGGTACAACCACTTCTGGAAAGCAATCTGACAGTTTCTATCAAAATTAAGATAAATCAGCCAGGCGTGGTGATTCATGTGTATAATCCCAGCACTCTGGGAGCCTGAGGGGGAGGATCATTTACCTCAAGAGTTTGAGACCAGCCCAAGCAACAGGGCAATACCCCATTTCTACAAAAAATGTTTAAAATTAGTTGGCTGTGATGTAGTCCTAGCTACTTGGGAAACTGAAGTGTGAGGATTGCTTGGGCACAGGAGTTTGAGGCCACAGTGAGCCCTGATGGTGCTACTGCACTCCAGCCTGGGAAACACAGCAAGATCCTAACTCTTAAAAAAAGATCAATCCTCTGACCCATTCCACTTACATTACAGATTGATTTGTACAAATCCAAAATGCCCGTCTGTATAAGGCTGCTCATGGTAACACTGCTTATAACAGTAAAACAAGTAGTATACATCCATCAATAGAGGGCTGTTAAATAAAGTTAAGGCCCCACCATAATGCAATACCTTATACACACACAACTATGAAAAATGAGGTTACCAGAACCTGGTGGGAAAGGCAAAAAAAGGAGGTGTTGGTCAAAGAGTATAAAGTTTCAACTATTCAAGATGAATAAGTCCTAGAGATCTGCTATACAGCACGGCACATATAGTTGACAATACTCTATCGTATACTTAAAATTGTGTTGAGAGGATAGAGTTCTTAACACACCCACAAAAAAAGAGGAAGAGAGAGAGGAATCTTTTAGAGGTGATGATGTTTATGGCTTTGTTATGGTGACAGTTTCATGGGTGTATATTTGTTTTCAACTCATCAAGATGTACAAATTGAATATATATAGCTTTTTGGTATGTCAATCATACCTCAATTTAAAAAAAAAAAAAGAATGAGGAAGTTCTCCATCTACTAGTAAGGAAAGAGCTCCAAGAGTTACCAACAAGTGTTGGGGGAAAGGTTGCAGAACAAATAGTATCCACATTCTGCATTTAAAAAAAGAGGAGAGTAACAACAAGCAAAAACCAATAGCCCCATTAAAAAGTAGGCAGGCGACATGAACACACTTCACCGAAGAAGATATACACACGGCCAATGAACGAATGAAAAAATGCTCCACATCGCTCATCATCAGAGAAATATGAATCAAAACCGTAATGAGATACCATCTCACACCAGTCAGAATGGCTGTTATTACATAAAAAAAAAAAAAAAAAAAAAAAAAAGCTGATGAGGCTGTGGAGAAAATGTTTGAACACTGTTGGTGGGAATGTAAATTAGTTTAATCACCGTGGAAAGCAATTTTGAGATTTCTCATAGATCTTAAAACCATTCAACCCAGCAGTCCCATCACTGGATACATACCTAAAGGAAAAGAAATAGTTCTACCAAAAGACTCATGTGCTTGTACATTCATCACAGTGCTATTCACAATAGCAAAGTCATGGATTGGGGCTTATCAGTGGTGGATTAGATAAAGAAAATGCAGTACATCTACGCTGTGGAATGCTAAGCAGCGGTGAAAAAGAAGGAATCATTATTTACAGCAACATTCATACAGTTGGAGGACATTATTCTAAGTGAATTAATGCAGGAACAGAAAACCGAATGCCACCTGTCCTCACTTGTAAGTGGAAGCTAAACACTGGATATACATGGACACAAAAATGGCATAAGAGACCCTGGAGACTATTCGAGAGGGGAGGTTGGGGGGAGGAGGGCAAGGGTTGAAAAACTAACTATTGGGTACTAAGCTCATTACCTGGGTGACTGGATCAATCATACCCTAAACCTCAGCATCACGCAATATATCCAGGTAACAAACATGCACATAATGCCTCCTCAATCTAAAATATAAATTGAAATTATTTATTTAAAAAAGGAACAAGAATCTATATTTGACATTTCTTCCATTTACATGGAGAAACTGGAGGAATATATAAGAAACTAAAAACAGGATTTCAGAGGACAAAGAATGTGGTAGGAATTAGAGACAGGGAATAAGAAAAAGGGAGAAATTGTTCACAATACATTGGTTCCTATTTCTGAATTGTAAGCCATGGAAATATATTAACTCTTCAAAAAAATTTAAAACTTCAGGGAAATAAATAATCATATTAAGAAAGGGTGACTACAACCAAAAACAAAATTATACCCTGAGCACAATAGGCATTCCTTAAAATAAAAGATGGTTTTTTATATTAGCATTGACAACACAAAAACGTGTAAGACTCAAACATTTCAAAATAAGCTGTCT
>NW_016107537.1:1177730-1199415 GCF_001604975.1 Cebus imitator
TTTAACAGAGTCTCACTCTGTCGCCCAGGCTGGAGTGCAGTGGCACTATCTTGGCTCACTGCAACCTCTGCCTCACGAGTTTGAGCAGTTGTCCCACCTCAGCCTCCCAAGTAGCTAGGATTACAGGTGCAGGCCACCATGCCCTGATAATTTTTTGTATTTTTTAGTAGAAACGGGGTCTCACCATGTTGGTCAGGCTGGTCTTGAACTCCTGACCTCAAGTGATCTGTTCACCTTGGCCTCCTAAAGTGCTGGGATTACAGGTGTGACCCACCATGCCCAGCTGAAAAAAAAGTACTTTTTACTTCTGAGTGTACAAAACCCAGCACCCATCTCCCGCCCCCACCCCGCCCCCACTGGCAGCAGCCTAGGGTCTAAAACGTTCAGAAAGAGCCCAGCATTTACCTACTATCAGTTTTATCACCAGGTTGGCTCTCTATGCAGCAACTACAGATGCACAGGAAGGCGTACGTCAGCGTCTGCTCCGCACTCCTGCCTCATTTTCGTGGAGACATGGCTGGGGGCTTCGGGCACAGAGAGGTGTGTATAGGGGCTGCCTGGGGATCCTGGAGAGGAGCAGGGATGCCGGCACACCACTCCTTCCCGCCCCCTCCAGCCTCACTTCCAGGTCATTCCTTCCCTGGCCCATTTCTACCCATTCTCCAGACAAAGCAGGTGAGGCCTGGTATAACGAGAGAATTGTTGTCTAGACAAACACCTTGCTTAAGGTTACCCAGTAGTAGGTGGGAAACCGGGCCTCAAATCCAGATTTTCTGATTTGTTTTTCTTCTGCTGGAGCCAACAGGCCGGTGTCTCATCCTCTTAGTGCTCGCTCTTTGCTGGGTCTTAGTTATGAACAAATCCAAATGACAGTGCCTGGATGTTAATGGGTTCACAATGTAAATATTTTCATTTTCTCAAGGGATCCAAAGATCCTGTATTAACCCAGGCTGGTAAAAGAGCTACTGCTAAGTAGAGAGAACTTTCTGGAACTCTCAAATTGCAGCATCTTGGTGTTCGGCAGCTGAGCTGTCAAGCCCAGGTCCATGCTCTCATTCCCTTCTTCAGCACCTCTGCCCACTCTGCCAGTGACTCATCCTCCCGCACCTTCCCTCTTCTCTCCTGCGCCCCTTTGGTCCCCACCCAGCTTTGCCATGTCAGGGCTCTCCTGCCTACCCTCAGGGTGACCGGAGGCAGAAGTCACAGGATTGGGGAGAAACTGACCCGGATTACTTGGGATGAAGTGGTTCCAGCATCACAGTGAGGCATCTCATTGAGATGAGACGGGGCTTTGGAAGGAGAGTGAAGGTGTACTTGGCTTGGGGGAGGCAGAGCTTTAGCTGGCTCTGGCTGCTGCTCCCAAGTGAGCATGGAAGTGAGGGAGGTGTGGGATGAGTCAAGGGGGGCATTGCCTAACAGGAAGCCAGGATGGTGGAAGGTCTGGGAGGACCGCACAGGAGGAGTGCAGACTATGCTGGACCAAGGCAGGAGAAGCTGGCCAGATATGGGCCCCCTGAGAAGCGGGGAGAGAGTTGCTGTTGTTACTGTTGCTGTCTGGCTGCAGAGCCAGAGGTCAAGTTCAGGCATGCTGGTTTCTAGGGAAATGAGCTCATGAGCTCTCTGACACGTCGCCCTGCAGGAACCTCCAGCATGAGTCAGCATCAGCCAGGTTTCTCTGGTTCCAGCCGCACTCCACACAGCAGTCAAAGTCCATGAGAGAGGGTATGTTTGGCCCAGGTGGAGTCACACCCCCTGGCAACCTGGCGGGTGAGGGATGCTTCCTCTGAGGAGGCACCTGACTTCGACAGGTGACTCCCTGGAAGGAGGTGGGGCTGCTACATCTGGGAGAAGGAGTAAATGCTGGGAGGTGAGATGACTAAAAATCATTCCAGTCCAATAGTGAAAGGACTGGCCTCTGAATTTATCCCTAAACATGAGGATTTGAATTGCTCAGTGGCTTTAAAAATATCTAAAAGATATTGTATCCAATTGCCAAACAACTCCCAGGCACTTCCTCTGCCTTAGCCATTTCTGGGGCTTTCATCAAGCCTGCAGCTCCTCCAGGTAATGGTCCAGCTGCTGATTGCTGTAGAATGAGACATGTGAAGCTCTGTCTGTGAGTTACTGTTTGGGTTGTGACATTTCTCACTGCAGATTTCCTGCCAAGCCTCTCTCCAGTTCTATATCCACCCACAAGGCATATGGAGACTTCTCTGGAAGCAGGCCCTGGGAGGCCCGCCCAGCCCACCGTGACTTCACACCCAGGAGTGTTCAAGGCTAGAATCCTCCTCCAGCTGGGCTCAGCAACGTCCCTATTTAACACAGGCGAGTAATACACATGCACCAGGGTGCAGTACTGTTTCAGTTACTAAAGGCTGACAACAACCTAACAACCATCAGGGGAAGATGTATTACATAAATCACGGTGAGCCATCTAGCATGCCTCTAGGGGGAGAAAAAAGGAAGAAATCGTGATTCATCCACTGTTCGGCCATCAGAGAATGAGGCAGTGCTCTGTTTGTGTGAAAACGGAATGATCCCATATCTGTGCTGTTCAAAGCAAGGTGCCGAACTTCGGGCAGAGTATAGCATCCCTTGTGTAAAAACTGCACACATATTTTAGGCCCTCTCACATGTATATATGGCAGGGACAAAATTATTAAAGCAGAAGCCTTCAGAGCTTCCCCACCACCCACTAAGGAACCACGGAACTTCACAAAGCAGTAGAAAAAGCAGATAGTAGGATGGAGAGTTGAGGAGAGAGGGGACCTGGGAGAAAGAGAGGAAGAGACTTGGGGGTCAGACAGAAAACAATTGTCTTTTTTTGTTTTGTTTTTTGTTTTGAGATGGAGTTTCACTCCTATTGCCCAGGCTGGAGTGCAATGGCACGATCCTGGCTCACCGCAATCTCTACCTCCGGAATTCAAGTGATTCTTCTGCCTCAGCCTCCTGGGTAGCTGGGATTACAGGCATGCGCCACCACGCCCAGATAATTTTGTATTTTTAGTAGAGATAGAGTTTCACCATGTTGGTCAGGCTGGTCTCAAACTCCTGACCTCAGGTGATCCGCCCAATACAGGCATGAGCCACCATGCCCGGCCAAAAAACAATATTTTAAGAAGCTTTGTAGGGTGGTATCGTAGAAGGCAATTTTCATTCTTTTGAGCCATCCAGCATCTGATCCTCTGTTAAAGGAACCCCATCTTTAGAAGGCAGAATTCCCTTCACAATAGAAGCTGAAAATGCCAGAGACTCATGTCCTCAGTTTTCCTTGCAGGGAGGGTTGATCTCCTGGAATCAAGTGATCCTACCGCCTCAGGTTCAGACCCAGTGTCTGAATCAGAAATTAGTCACAGGAGCCTGGGCAACATGCCGAGACTCCATCTCTACAATAAAACACAAAAATTAGTCAGGCGTGGTGGTGTATGCCTGTGGTCCCAGCTACTCAGGAGGCTGACGTGGGAGGGTTGCCTGAGCCTGGGAGGTTGAGGCTGCCGTGAGCAGAGATCCTATCTCAAAAAAAGAAAGAAAAAGAAATTAGTCACATGAAGCACTCTGTAAAACCCACTCAGTCCATGAGGTGGCAGTGGTGGCAGTACCTCCAGTCTCCTGGGTGGCAGTTGCAGCCGCCACGCAGCCAGCAACCAGGACCCAGAGTGGGTGGCATGGTGTTGCAAGCTGCAGCCACCAGTGCCTATGTCTGTGCATAACCAGACCAACTCTGCCACATGATTTTGGGGATTGGTCTCATCTGCAGAGCATCCCAGCTGTGAGTCATCCAGAGATTCTATGAGCACCAGTATTGTCCAACAGAAAACAGTGATTTCTGTTGCTTACAACTGCAAATCCTAACACATGTGCGTGTGTTGTGTGCCTCTGTCCTTAGCACTCTCCAGGGATCTTAAGAACTAGACTAGCTCAAACGTGACGTCAGATTTGTATTTCTTTTGCACAGTCACTGTGCTAAAGCAAGAGAATGGAAGCCCAGTTTTATTGGGGTGACATAAAATGTGCATATCAGACATTGTGAATGTTGGGAAAGATACTTGTCAAATACCAGGACCACAGTTTGGTCCCTAAGAAATGAGAATGCCATGTGGAGGGGGACTTTTTCTTCTCATTTTACATTTTTCCATACTGTTTGAATTTTTTTTTACTATATTCATGTATTATCTTTAAATTTTTTTAAGTTCAAAATAATTTTTAAAAGTAATATGTCTACAAATATATCAGAATGTCTACATGAGAGAAAAGATAAATAATATATGTATTCTGGCAAAAGGCAGAGCCTTTGGAAGAAGCAGGTGGTGAGGAACTGGTAGTCTGCTAACGTCAGTTGAGAATCTTAATTTGGTGGGCTGTCAGGACTGAGACTTTTTTTTATTTTTTAGGGGTTTTTCTGGCATATCTTGCCTTTTTTTCTTTTTAAGAGAGAGGGTCTCACTCTGTTGTCTAGGCTGGAGTGCAGTGGCAGGGTCAAAGTTGATTTCCTGGAATCAAGTGATCCTACCGCCTCAGCCTCCAAGTAGCCGGGACTACACCATTATGCCCGGGTAGTTTTTTACATTTCTTTTAGGGACAGGGTCTTGCTATGTTGTCCAGGCAAGTCTCAAACTCCTATCCTTAAGCCATCCTTCCGCCTTAGCTTCCTGAGTTGCTGGCATGAGCCACCTCTACTGGCCTGATTTAAAAACATAAATAGAAAAGGAGGTTTCGAGTGAAAATTTGATATGTAGGTTACATTTACTCGTGAGTGTGTGTGTGTGTGTGTGTGTCCACATGAGGCCTCACTATGTTGCCCAGGATCTAGGACGTGAATTCCTATTCTCAAGCAATCCTCCTGCTTCAGCCTCCAGAGTAACTGGAACTACAGACTTCAGGGTAACGGGGACTACAGGCGTGCAGCACTGTTACAAATACCCCCAAGCATACACACAAGCTACATTTACTTGTGTGTATGCTTGGGAGTATTCATGAATGAATGATGGAAAAATATGGTCACCGTTGTCCATTTATATTTATATTCAGGAGGTGAGTTTGTAAACACCCTAGAGAAAATCAGGCAGCCCCTATCAGACTCCTCATATCATCTGTGCCAGTATCTAAGGAGACCAGGTCCAGGTGAGGAGATGAAGTAAACTTCCTCTGCTTGCCCTCCCTGCAAGTCCCGAGCAGGCTTGGGAAAGAAAGGTGATGACATGCTCGCATCATCACTCTGAGGTGGGCCAACCGCCCAGCTCATGGCATCTTCATCAGGAGGGCACAGGGGTGTGGGATGGCTGCTGGCTTCGTTTTATTTTCGGAATTTGATGTTCATCCCCATAGGAAAACAGATGAGCAACATCATGAAAAGCAGACCCAAGGATGGAACACCCACGACGGCTGTCGTCAGATCCAGTTTCCACCTCCAGATGATGCCTCTGGCGAGTGCCCCACACTGCAGTCAGAGCCCACCACCAGCAGAATCCTGGCGCTCCAGCCAGACCCCACTCTGCTCTGGCAGTGGGGAGAGGCCAGCGGGGATTCTGGCCTTTGCTGTCAACTCCCTCCCTCCTCTCTCTAGGGCAGGGGCTGTGAACTCAGTCCTTGCCTGTTTTGATCGCTGGGGCCTGGGGTGAAAGGCAGGGTGGCCCACGGAGCAGAGAGCATGGAAAGGCATGTGTGGACACCATACCCAGGCTGTAAAAAGAGGAACGGTCGAGAGCAAAAGGTCACAGTGAGTTAGTTCCTGATCCAGCCTGCTCCTGCCAGCTGAAGGTGGATTCTTAGGTGTCAGAATGAAAAAATGGGTTCTGGGCTGAGGACAAAATAAATATTTTTATGAAGGAAACTTAAGACTACAGAGGCTGGCCAGGCATGGTGGCTCATGCTTATAATTCTAGCACTTTGGAGGCTGAGGGGGCAGGATCGCTTGAGCTCCTAAGTCTGAGGCCAGCCTGAGCAACATGGTCTTTTTTTGTTTTGTTTTTTGTTTTGAGATGGAGCTTCAAAAAACAAAAAGATGCTGTCTCTACAAAAAATACAAAAATTAGCCAGGCATGAGGGCCACACCTCTGCACCTAGCTACTAGGGAGGCTAAGGCGGGAGGATTGCTTTAGCCAGGGAGGCAGAGGTTGCAGAGAGCTGAGATTGCGCCACTGCATTCCAGCCTGGGCAACAGAAAGGCCGTGTCTCAAAAGCTGTTACTGAGGGCCTGGGGGGAAAGTTTTTTTAAAACAACAGAAGCTTTTTGATTAGAAGATTCTCACAAAAACTACAAAGATGAATACCAGTTGCAGCTAGCTTAAAGGAAAATGAATAAGGATGATTAATCATAACATCCTATGTGTATTTGTTGTAACCTCCTGGTTTACAGAGCGCTTTCCTTTAAACTAATGCAGTTGATCTTCACAGCAACATTCAAAGCAGGGAATATGTTTTATCCAGGCTCAAGGTCATGCTATAAAATTGTGTTTCCATTCAGAAACTTTAAAGATCTAATTCATTGACTAATACTGTTTGACATTGTTGGATAGAATTGGTCATAGCATTGAAATAACGAAAGCATATTTAGATCTTTGTGATATCCATAGAGACATCTTTGAAGTCTCTTTGCTGAGTGGCAGGGCCAGGCCCAGATGTCATGGTTTCCCTCTCAGCCCTCCCCCTGGCTTGCTTGGCATCACAGTCTCCATGTGTAACCCATGCCCACGCTGTCCCTTAGCTTACACGTTTGTCTGTAGAGCTAAGAGTTTGTGATTAGCCAGTATTTGCATTTTGAAAATTTTTTTCTATATTTACTTTTATTGTAATAAAATTTTTATTAGAAAAGGCACTTAAATTTATGGATCACATCAAATAATCTCTGAGTTAGCCATACCCAGGGAAAAACCAGCCTGCAGACCCCAAGTGGACAGCAGGACCCGGGCACGAGGGCAGTCAGTGCTCCTCCTGAAGGCTAGCACAGGGCCTGGGGGCAGTGGAGAATGCCCGCCCTGATATGGGAAATGATTCATATCCAACTTGCCACTCAGATGCTGGAGAAATACTGCACTGCCAGTGGTAGACTCACTTTGCCTGGGTAGCCATGCACTGCTCCCATATTTGTATGAATGTTATTGTTGTTTTTATGGATGCCTTCTCTTCTTTCTACTGGGCACTTTGAGTCTCTCTGGAGGGGGCAAGCCTTATGGAAACATGAAACGCTGTGTGCATGGGAGGCCAAGGTGGCTGGATCACCTGAGGTCAGGAGTTCAAGACCAGCCTGGCCATCATGGTGAAACCCCATCTTAAAAAAAAAAAAAAAGAAAGAAACGCTGTGTGCAGATGAACACCATGAGTTAAAGGTATAGAAAGCTGGCAGGTAGGCCGGGGGTGGTGGTTCAATCCCAGCAATTTGGGAGGCCAATGTGGGAGGATTGTTTGAGCTCAGGAGTTTGAGACCAGCCTGGGCAACATAGTAAGACCCCAGCTCTACAAAAACAAATTTTAAAATTAGCAGGATGTGGTGGTGTGCACCTGTAGTGCCAGCTACTTGGAAGCTGAGATAGGTGGACTTGAGCCCAGCCTTGGCTGGTCCAGCCCAGCGAGACCCTGTCTTAAAAAAAGAGAGAAAGCAAGCTGGCAGGTGGCCCCTCAGAAACATCTCAGGGGATCTGTTGCCTGAGCAGCTCGTTGGGGAGCCCTGCCCATACGAAGCTCATAGCCGAAGTCATTCTGTCGCAAAGAGATAACTTGTCCTTGTCTCCTCCTGCCTTCACGGCCCCCTCCCTGCTTGGAAGCCCGGCTCCACTGCAGTCACGGTAGTCATTACACTGGAGCTGAAGTCGGTTCTGCCTCCCCAGTGGGCCACGAGCTGCAAGGAAGCCAGAACTGTGCTTCAGGCTGTGAAGGGAAGTGGAGAATGGGAGGAACTGCCTGCAGGGAGCCCGAAGGCTTGGGGCCTGGGTTCCTGCTCAGCCAAGGGACACCTGTAGGCATGTGAGCCTCTTTTCTATCTGTAAGAGGGAAATAAGCCCTGCTTGTCTTGTCGGACTTAAAGCTGCACTGTTCAATATAGCAAGCACTAATCACTGAGGCTGACGAACCCGGGAAGTGTGGCTAATCCCAATTCAGATGTGCTCTAACTGGAAAATATATGCCAGACTTCAAAGCTGGTACCAAAAACTGATATAAAGTCCCTCAGTTATTTTTATGTTGCTTATGTGTTGAAATAATATTTTTGACACATTAGGTTAAAGCGTATATTAAAATTAATGCCATCTGTTTCTTTTTTCTTTCTTTTTTTTTTTTTTTTTTGAGATGGGATCTCACTCTGTCACCCAGGCTGGAGTGCGGTGACATGATCATAGCTCACTGCAACCTCCAACTCCTGGACTCAAGCGATCCTCCCACCTCAGCCTCCTGAGTAGCTAGGACTACGGGCACGCCACTGTGCCCAGCTAATTTTTCTGTAGAGGTGGGGTCTCACTATGTTGCCCAGGCTGGCTGAAACTCCTGGACTCAACCAATCCTCCCACCTCAGCCTCCAAAAGTGCTAGGATTATAGGAATGAGCCACCTCACCTTACCGAGACTGCCTGTTTCTTTTTTCTTTTTGTTTTGAGTTGGAGTCTCATTCTGTCAAGCAGGCTGGAGTACAGTGGCGGGATCTCAGCTCACTAGTTCAAGCGATTCTCCTGCCTCAGCCTCCCAAGTAACTGGGATTACAGGCGCCTGCCCCTGGGCCTGACTAATTTTTGTAGTTTTTAGTAGAGACGGGGTTTCACCATGTTGGCCAGGCTGGTCTTGAACTCCTGACCTCATGATCCACCCGCCTCGGCCTCCCAAAGTGCTGGGATTACAGGTGTGAGCCACTGTGCCCTGCCCTTGTTTTTTTCTTTAATGTGGCTTTTAGAGAAAATTACAGTTACATGTGTGCTCATATTATGTTTCTACCGGACAGTACTGGTATAGCAATGAGCTACTTGGATGGATGGAGTCCTTAGAACCCTATTTCTTCTGTTCTCATCTTCTTGAATCTTGCAGAATGTGGCACAGGCAGAAGGCCTTGAAGAATCCCTGTCCAAAATAAAAATCTTAGATTTTTCAGCCAAAAAGAGTCGGATATTCCAGCTACCTCCATTTTCCACCTCTTAATGCAGGTGAACAAATTGAGCCCGTGAATGGTATTCCCCTAATTGTCAACCAACAAGACCATCATTTTTCCCAGTAGTCTGGGGACTTTTCTATCAGAGCACTGACTCCAAATATCTTTTTGTAATTAGCTTTTAGTTTGATAAAAACTGCTTTTGTTTCTGTCTCTCACGTGTTCTTTCTCCTTTCAGAACTGCCCCCATTTTCTCTAGCAACCTAATAATAAAGCAGCTCTGGTTTCCTGTCCACATAAAGGCCCTGGGGTTGGCAGAATCGAGTTAAAGCAGCCTCAGACAGGAAAGCACTAAACCCAAGGGATGTCCCTCTTCCTGGGCTTCAGCTGGCTCAGCTCTAACATGGGTCCATTTACCTCCTTACCTTGTGTTTGTCTTAGGGCAAAGGTCCAATGAAAGGAGAGATGTGAGTGTAAGTCTTTTGTGGGTAAATCAACTATCAGAAACTTATGACTATTGACCAGGTGCAGTAGTTCACGCCTGTAATCCCAGGACTTTAGGAGGCCAAGGATGGTGGATCACCCAGGTCAGGAATTTGAGACCAGCCTGGCCAACACGGTGAAACCCCATCTCTATTAAAAATACAAAAATTAGTCGGGTGTGGTGGCATGGGTGTGTAATCCCAGCTACTCGGGAGGCTGAGGCAGGAGAATGGCTTGAACCCAGGAGGTGGAGGTTGCAGTGAGGCCAAGATCTCACCATTGCACTCTAGCCTGGGCAACAGAGGGAGACTCCATCTCAAAACAAAAACAAAAACAAAAACCCTTGTGACTATTAATGCATGAGAAGAATGAGCAAATGTTTGGCACAAAATCCTCAGGGGGCTCAACAGCCTTCGACAGCAGCAGCTTTAAATGATAGGATCTTGAGAGTCTGAGAACATCTAAGCCCCATTTTACAGGTGATAAAACCAAGGTCACAGAAGAAGAGGGGAAGGGCCTGGTCCAAGACCAGAAACCAAGATTGCAGGTGCTTAGGGAGTGCACTTTGTACCAGTTAGCACTCCACACCTCTTCACTTTAAAATTTTCAAATAGCATTCTTATCTTATTGCAAAACAGTATCTTTTAGAAATTTTTGAAAATACAGAAAAAGTAGTCCATAATCCCCCCCACCAGAGATCGTCCCGTCAACTGTTTGGTATCTGGCCCTTTTTCTGCTCATGTGAACATAGCTATATGTTTTTATTTTACAAAAATATGATATGACGACAGTATTTTTTATTTGTTTTCCCCCCGCCTTTTATACCATTATTACATTAAGGACTACAAGGAATTATATTGAATGAATATGTAATTGACCACCGATTACTGGGCATTTAGGTTTTCTCCAGTCTTTCTCTATTATAACAGTGCTACAATGAGCATTCTGGTAGGGTTTTTCTTTTCTTGCACACTTTCATGATTATCCTTTTTAAGATGATTTATTATTTTGACAACTGCTCTCCAAAATGTTATAACTTTCCACCCTTCCAACAATACAGGAGAGTACCCATTTCTTCAGCCCTCTAATACAATTGGGGTTTTATCATTTTCTTCATCTTTGCCAGTTTGACCGGTAAAACTTCCCTTTCTCCGCTTACTGCAGAAAACGGAACCTTCTTCATGGGTTACTGTCCATACATCTTAGTTTTCAGTAACCTTCCTTGTCATACCTTTTCTTTGCCCATTTTTTCTACAGAAGTCTATTGACTTATTTCTATGAGCTCTTTGCCTATTAAAGATAGTAATTCCTTGTCTCACATGCCACAGATCTTACTGTTTTTTTTTTTGTTTTTTTTTGTTGTTGTTGTTGTTGTTGTTTTTGAGACAGAGCCTTGCTTTGTCACTCAGGCTGGAATGCAGCGGTGTGATCTTAGCTCACTGCAATCTCTGCCTTCCGGGTTCAAGCGATTCTCCTGCCTCAGCCTCCCAAGTAGCTGGGATTACAGGGACCCACCACCACGCCCGGCTAATTTTTTGTATTTTTAATGGAGATGGGATTTCACTGTGTTAGCCAAGATGGCCTTGATCTTTGGACCTCGTGATCCGCCTGCCTCAGCCTCCCAAAGCGCTGGGATTACAGGCATAAACCACCAGGCCTGGCCCTTCATTAGTGTTTTATACTCTCTGTGTAGTGTTTTTTCATGATTATTCAGTTAAATCTCTGAGTACTTCCTTTACATCTGTGCTTTGTGTGGTTAGAAAAGTCTTCACACCAAAAGGATAACTTTAACTGTGTTTTCTTCTAAGTTTTGTTATGGATCTTATTAATGATTTCACTTATTAAAATTTATTTTTTATCAAACTTGAAATTAGTTATGTTGTGGTATGATTCAGAATCTAACTTTGTTTTTCTCTCCCAAATGGCCAACCAGTTGTTCTCACGATCCCATGTGTCCCAAGACTTCACCACAGTGACACTACTGACGCTTTGAGCTGGATAATTCTTTGCTGTGGGAGGCCGTTCTTGCGCTGTATGATGTGTAGCAGTGTCTCTGGCCTCTATCGGACTTCAGTTGCATCCCCTCAGTTGTGACAACCAAAAATGTCTCCAGGCATTGCTAAGTGCCCCCAGGGAGACAAAACCACACACAGTTGAGCAGTTCCTTTTCCCAGTGATTTGAAATGTCACTTTTACCACACAGTAAATTCCTGTATATCATATATCCTTGGGTCTATTTCAGGACTTTCAATTCTGTTCCAGTGAGTTGATGGCTATTCTTGAACTAGTAATACCAAACTATGTAGATTATTGCAGTTTTGTATTAGCTTTCTTTTTTTTTTTTTTTTTTGAGACAAATTCCACTCTTGTTGCTCAGGCTGCAGTGCAATAGCACAATCCCGGCTCACTGCAACCTCCACCTCCTGGCTTCAAGCTATTCTCCTGCCTCAGTCTCCCAAGTACCTGGGATTACAGGCACCTGCCACTATGCCCTACGAATTTTTTTTTGTATTTTTTCTACTAAAAACCTCATCTCTACTGATGGGGTTTCACCATGTTGGCCAGGCTGGTCTTGAACTCCTGACCTCAGGTGATCTGCCCCCTTCAGCCTCCCAAAGTGCTGGGATTACAGGCTTGAGCCTCCATGCTAGCTTGTATTAACTTTTAAATCAGTTTATGTTCTTGCTCTCCCCACCTCTTTCTTTTTTAATCTACCACAGAGGACAGTTAAACTTTTTGAGCTATCAGGTGAGAACAGAACAAGAGACCCACAAAGAATCTGGGGCAAGGGAGAGTCCCAGCTTCGAGTCAGGGAGTTGCACACTGGGTGGGGCTGGCAGGCTGGTAGCTGCCTGAGGCTGATAGGACAAAGGGCGCCTGACAGGACCTGGACGCCTATCTCCATGGTCATCTGGTAAACCCGGCGGGAAGGAGCTACAGAAAACAAAAACAGGAAGTGGGGCAGTGTTTTGAGCTGCTGGTATTACTAAGTCGGGATGGAGGAAGAATGGGGATGGGAGGACAGGATCTTTGTGATTATTTACAGGGTATCTAGGCTTCCATTGTTTCGCGAGTAGTTAAATGTAGCCCACTAGGGAATTCGCTGTTCAAGCCTCAGTTATGTCAAATGGGCATAACTGATGGTACACTCCCTCAAAACAGGGAATTTAGGTCCCACCTCTTCCAGCAACTACTGGGATGTACAGCTCAGGGCTGCCTCTCTGGAGGAGCCCACAGGAAGGGCTTTGAGCATTTCAGTTCTGTCTTCTCAGAAGGGCTTAGCCTTGGTTACCAAGTTGTCTCCCCCATGCCAAGGGCTGGAGCTTTGTCTCTGACCATCCAACAGCTCAGATAGAAGTAGTGACTGGCATCCCAAGGGTACCAGTTAGGATGGTTTCAGTTTCAAGAAACAAAAAAACACAACTCAAACTGGCTTAAACAATAAAATAAATGCATAGGCCCACATCACAGAAAAGTCCACAGGAAGGCTGCATACAACAACTCAACGATGTTGCCAGGACCCATTGCTTTGCATGGCTCCATGCCGTCTTCCACATGGTAGTGGCATCCTGGATACAGGCCTGGGGCCCTGTGTTCCCCAGAGGAACACCTGGGGCTGCATGCTCCCCTTTTAAAAGCAGCAGAAAATTCTTTGCTCTAAGATCCCAGCAAAAGTCCTGAGATTCACCCTGAATAGACTAGAGTTGTTCACATGCCCATCCAGAAGATAGAACTGGCATGCCTTGATGGGCTTACAGCTGCAATCGCTGAAGTCCCAATTGGAAGTCTGAGCCTGCTGGGAAGGGGAAAGGGAAGGGGTACGGATGCAGGGTATCTACGAGTGTCCACTGCATCAAACTTCCCAAAGGGGCACAGAAGGAAGCAGTTTCCAAATACTGGTGTCTTTCGAGAAGCTTTGCTTCCTACATCTTCAGTAGACTCCTAATATCATCTGCCTCTGTCAGGCAAAGTCAGGTTCTTGCTGCATGTTCTGGCTAGTTCCTCAATAAAATGCACACACAAAGCTCTAAGTGACAGGGTTCCTGTGACAAATGGTTTTTTTGGGAAACAATTGTGGCTATTACAGCAAAAAGTGCTCTGAATAAAGCAAGCTGGTCTGCCATAGCCATTGCCTTCCTGAGATGCTTGGTTGCCCCTGGGTTCCAGGTGGGCTGCTCAGGAGGAACCCAGCAACGAAGCAAGCCCTAGCCTAGCACCAGCCCAATGGCTTTGCAAACGCAATGCCTGGAACAGCTTCTGCTGCTCTATAAAACATGTTTTTCAACACATGTCCCAGCAGTTTTGTGTCACCATCAAGTAGATCAGTGGCTCCTACCCATGACATCTGCTCTGCTTGGCATAAAGTTCTGCAAGGTGGGATGGAGGCCATAAGGATAGAAGATGAGCCCTCTCTTTTACAGAGGCAGGGGGCAAACCAAGCCTTAGCCTGTTATGGTACCAGCATGCCTCCAGTTTCTCTCAGCTGTCGGGGTAGACCAAGCTGCTACAGGCAATGGGTTTCACTGGGAAAATGAGCATTCCCATGCCAGGCATTCAGAAAATGGCAGCAATATCAATGCTATTTTAATTATGCCTGCAAATCAGACTGTTTTGTTTTGTTTGTTTTTTTGAGACAGGGCTCCACCGTCTCACCCAGGCTGGAGTGCAGTGGTGTGAACTCGGCTCACTGCACCCTCAAACCCTCCAGGCTCAAGTAGTCCTCCCTTCTCACTTCCCACGTAGCTGGAACTGTAGGTCTGTGCCACCAGGCTGGGCTATCAGACTGTTTCATTTATTTATTTTATTTTATTTTTTGAGACGGAGTTTTGCTCTTGTTGCCCAGGCTGGAGTGCAGTGGCGCGGTCTTGGCTCACTGCAACCTCAACCTCCCGGGTTCAAGCAATTCTCCCTCTTAGCCTCCCAAGTAGCTGGGATTACAAGCACCCACCACCATGCCCAGATAATTGTTGTATTTTCAGTAGAGACGGAGTTTTATCATGTTGGCCAGGCTGGTCTCAAACTCCTGACCTCATAATCCGCCCACCTCAGCCTCCCAAAGTGCTGGGATTATACACATGAGCCACCACACCTGGCCTATCAGACTGTTTTAAATCCACACTTCCCCTGAAAGGCTCCGGCAACAAAACCCCAGAAATGGGTAACAGAGGCATTTCTACAAAGCCCTAAATCACCTCCCTTGTGCTTTATTTTCCTTCTCCTTCAATTACCTGCTCATTTTTATTGATTTTGAAGACCCTAGAAGCACAGGACACAGGTTCCATGGTGGGGACTCCCTTCCCTAAGCACATGTAGGATCTCAGTCTATGTGGTATCCAGATCTTCTGCTGGCTGCATGCTTTTGGGGAGGAGCTATTGCCAAAGCACATGCCGAAAGTGGTTTCAATGGTCCTTAAATAATTTTCCATACACTCAGATTCTCCTAAGGAGGAGCAATCCGTTTGGCATCTAGCAGTCTCATTTATCTCAGATTTGGATATGCTCCCACCTTACTGGTTGGAAGTTTTCTGTGTGTGGGCACCTGGTAAACTGCCTTCGCTTTACTTTCGTTTTCTCCACCACTGTAATGACACATTCCCTAATGTTCTAGCTGTGAGACCTTGGATTCCCTTCTTTACCTCTACAATGCCTTAGTCCTCCCGTCTGGAAAATCAAACTTCCAGATTGAGTTATTGCAAAGAGTGAGTAAGTGAAAGCAAGTGAGTGTTACGGTAAGCCAACCACGGTGGCTCACGCCTGTAATCCCAGCACTTTGGGAGGCTGAGGTGGGCAGATCACCTGACGTCAAGGGTTCGAGACCAGCCTGGTCAACATGGTGAAACTTCATCTCTGCTAAAAACACAAAAATTAGCCTGGCGCGGTGGTGCACTCCTGCAATCCCAGCTACTCAGGAGGCTGAGGCAGGAGAATTGCTTGAACCTGGAAGGTAGAGGCTGCAGTGAGCCAAGATCACGCCACTGCGCTCTAGCCTGGGTGATGACAGCAAAACTCTGTCTCAAAAAATGATAATAAATAAATAAATAAATAAGGCAAGCTATGACTAATTTCGTACCACCCTAATTACTGTCTGATTTCCATTGGCCAATCCCATCTAAAAATGACATGACACAAGAAATCTAAGCTATATCTGTTCCATAATTACATATTTAATTACAAATTAAATTTTCACTTGAAGCAAAGACTAGAACAGAATATGGAAAAATAACAAGAGTAGATTGGGTTTCACCAGTAGGTGATTTATAATGTGCTATTTCTATAACAAGAAAAGTCAACTCCAAAGAATTGTATTGGTTAGAATTAAAATTTTGAAATGCATTAAATATACATATTTTGTGATATCCATGAATGATAAAAACATCTTCCCTTCAGCATCTGCTTTAACTATAGTTCTGATATCTATTATTACGTAACAAACTATCTCAATGGCTTAAAACCAGCCGTGTATATATATATATATATATATATATATTTTTTTTTTTTTTTTTCTTTGAAGATAGATTTTATTTCCTTACAAACACTCAAGAGTTTAAGAAAAGCCTGGGAAGTAAGGTCAATGGCAACAGGATCATCCCATTTTTAGCCAGAAGCAAAGCAAAATGAAAAGCAGAAACTGGCCCTGAAGACAAGCGTTACAACATCTTTGGGAAGAGGTTGCAGCCCTAGAACCACTACTTTGATGGGAGCCCGATTTTGGGTTACGCAAATTCTGATATCTTCATTAAGCAGTCAGTCTCTACCTCCACCACTCTGTTCCTGCGCTGGAAAGACAGACCACCGGATACCTAGGGGCCTGGCTGGGTCACAGGCCTATCCATTATGAGGTCAGAATCATTTGCAGTTTGCATTGCACAAGCACAGTAAACTCCACAAATCTCAAGGAGCTCAAGGAGCAGTCAGGAAGCTGGCCTTTGAAAATCATGATGCATGGCTGGGCATGGTGGCTCACACCTGTAATCCCAGCACTTTGGGAGGCTGAGTAACCTGCAGAGAGGACTCCGTGACCCAAGGAACGCAGTGTGGCAGAAAGGGCAGGACTGTTTACTGGCTGTTTGATCTTGGGCAAGTCATTCAACAGCCCCACACCTTGGCTGCCGAGAGGTTCTGCTGTCAACTCCTCTGCCATCTCTTCTCTGGCTCTGCCCTTTGGCCGCACCCTCCTCTGCTGTGTTGTTACCAATGAAGGTAACAGATGCCAGGCGGCCAAGGACGCAGGCATCGCTCTGCTCTCCATCACCCGCCGTCCTTCCCTGTGGAAGTACCACACACACTTACTACAGTTCGATGGGGAGGGCAGGTGGAAGTTCGAGAAGCTGGACTCGGCTGCCCGCCTGAGCCTGACCGAGGAGAAGCAGCGACTGGAGCAGCAGCTGGTGGGCATTCCCAAGATGCAGCGGCACCTCCAGGAGCTCTGCCAGATCCTGGGCGAGGCTGTGGCCCCAGCACAGGCACCAGCAACAAGTCCGCAAGGCCCTGGTGGCCTCCAGGGTGCCTCCACCTGACAAGGCCGTCCTGGGCCCCTGCCCCGCTCCCAAGCTCGGATCACATGAAGGAGACAGCAGCAACTACCCACGCCCACCCTGTCCTGCGTGCCTGGCCCTCCTCTTAGAAGACCCTTCCTGCCCTTGGGAAAGTAGCCATGGAGGGTGGCACCCTGCATCCCTCCCCCCATCCCCCATCCCTCCCGCTCCCTGGGGAGCTGCTCCACAGTGACTGGGCCCTGTCCAGGGCAGTGAGTCCTTGACTGTGCTCCACGGAGGGAGCTGGGGCACAGGGGGCCCCAGTGCTGGCCACACAGCAGCGCAGCTAAGCACCAGGGACCCCTCACACCACAGTCCCGGCACTGCCGGCAGCCTCCCTCCAAAGACTGGAGTCCCCACAATTCCCTCCTCAGTCTCTCAAAGACCCCACGCTCCATCCCCCGAGGGTGGTCAGCCGAGGCTTCCGTCCCATGAGATGCCATAAAAGCCCCCCGGTGGAACCCATGGTCAGAGCCCCTCACCTGCATCCTCTCCCCCCAGGAGCCCCAGAGAGCCTGAGGGAGAGGGATGCACAGCGCTGCCTTCCGAATGAGAGCGTAGCCCAGCCCTCGGCCCCTTGCCTCCTTTTTCCACTGCCTAATTTATTGGATTCCCTATTCATAGCCATCTCCATGGCCAATGTGACTACCCTGCCAGCAGCAGGGGCAGCCCAGCCTCTGAGTCCCATGGGGCCCCGGCTCCCACTGGTGCCAAACCCAGCCCCTGGGGCCATCACCCCGCCAGCCCACACTGCCAGCCGCCACCGGGCCGCACAGGCCTCTGCTTGCCAGCCAGGAGTGCAGGCACCATGTTCCCAGCTCAGTGCCAAAGAAGGGTCACCTGAGGGAGCTGTCTGCAGAGCCAGCGCCTGCCCGAGGGAGACCCCACTGCCACCGTGTGCCTTTCCCAGGCCCTCAGCCCCACCCCCAGTCCCCCAGTAAAAGCCTCCATTGGCAAATGCAAAAAAAAAAAAAAGAAAAAAAGATAGAAGCGCTGCACCGTGTGCCTGGACCTGCCCAAGGCCTCCGTGTACCAGTGTACTAATGGTCACTTGATGTGCGCTGGCTGTTTTATCCACCTACTAGCAGATGCCCGGCTGAAGGAGGAGCAGGCCACGTGCCCCAATTGTCGTTGTGAGATCAGTAAGAGCCTCTGCTGCCGGAACCTGGCCGCGGAGAAAGCCGTGAGCGAGCTGCCTTCAGAGTGTGGCTTCTGCCTGCGCCAGTTTCCCCACTCCCTCCTGGAGAGGCACTAGAAAGAGGAATGCCAGGACAGGGTAACCCAGCGCAAGTACAAGCGCATCGGCTGCCCCTGGCACGGCCCCTTCCACGAGCTGACAGTGCACGAGGCTGCCTGTGCCCACCCGACCAAGACAGGCAACGAGCTGATGGAGATCCTGGATGAGATGGACCAGAGCCACCGCAAGGAGATGCAGCTGTACAACAGCATCTTCAGCCTGCTTAGCTTCGAGAAGATCGGCTACACAGAGGTCCAGTTCCGGCCGTACCGCACAGACGACTTCATCACGCGCCTGTACTACGAGACGCCCAGGTTCACGGTGCTGAACCAGACGTGGGTCCTCAAGGCTCGCGTCAACGACTCAGAGCGCAACCCCAACCTGTCCTGCAAGCGCACGCTCTCCTTCCAGCTCCTCCTCAAGAGCAAGGTCACGGCACCCCTAGAGTGCTCCTTCCTGCTGCTTAAAGGCCCCTACGACGACGTGAGGATCAGCCCCGTCATATACCACTTTGTCTTCACCAACGAGAGCAAGGAGACAGACTACGTGCCTCTGCCCATCATTGACTCCGTGGAGTGTAACAAGCTGCTGGCCGCCAAGAACATCAACCTGCGGCTCTTCCTGTTCCAGATACAGAAGTAGGGCGGGGCCTCCGGATCCGAGGAGCCGGCGGGCAGCGTGCCAGCACCGCTGCCTGTCCACCTGGCTGGCGGCCGCTTCACGTGACTGATCATTTTAGCAGAGGAGGAGAACGAACGAAGCCAAACACTGGGAAAGTCTGCATGTGTGTGCACTGGGGCCCCACCTCCGGCTCACCCCTCTGCAGCCCTGCCTCCCTTCCTTCTGAGGGCACCAAGAGGCTGGGCTGACCCAAAGAGGAGGTGGTGCCTTGGGCGCCCCAAGGCTCAGAGACCGGTGGCAGCAAGGAGGCCGCTGAGAGGCACAGAGACCCTGCCCCAGCCCTTCTGCACAGCCAGGCGGTGGTGTTGCTCTGTCCTTGCACGGTTCTGGCTGGGCGCAGGTGCCTTGCTGACATCAGACGGCATTTCCGAATATCTGATTGCGATTAAAAAAATAAATAAATAAGGGGGGGCTCAGTTTGGCTGCTCTTCTCGGCTCACACGGCATCAGTTGGAGTGTTTCAGCTGGGGCTGTAGAATCACCTTCCAAGACTGCTTGCTCACACGGCTGGCAGACTGGGGCTGGCTGTTGGCTGACAGCTCTGCCAAAGATGTTGGCTCAGGAGAAAAGGGGAGAGAGATCTTGATTCCTCTCCATGAATCTGTTTGGACTACCGCACAACACAGCAGTCTCAGGGTAGTGAGGCTTCTCTTATGGAAGCTATTTTTCCCCAGGACAGGTGTTCCGAGACACAGGAAGTGGAAGCTGCGGACTCTTAAGGCCTATGAACCTGGGAATTGGCAGTCGCATCTACCAAAAATTCTACTAATCACAGCAGGTAGAGTCCCCCTAGTTTTAAGGAGAGGAGACATAGACGCCACCTCTATGAGAAGAGAGTCAAAAAAACTGCCCATTCTTAAATTGTCACAGTTAGCCAGGCACCATGGCGCACCTGCTGTCCCAGTTACTTGGGAGGCAGAAATGGGAGGATCACTTGAGTCCAGGAGTTGGAGTCTGCAGTAAGCTGTGATTGCACCACTGCAGTCCAGCCTGGACAACACAGTGAGACCTCATCTCTTTTTAAAAAAATTTTTAACTGTCACAGTTATCTTTTTCTTTCTTTTCTTTCCTTTTTTTTTTTTTTTTTTTTCCAAGATTGAGTCGGGCACTGTCTCCCAGGCTGGAGTGTAATGGCATGATTTTGACTCACTGCAAACTCTGCCTCCTGGGTTCAAGCAATTCTTCTGCCTCAGCCTCCTGAGTAGCTGGGATTACAGGCACCCACCACCACGCCTAGCGAATTTTTGTATTTTTAGTAGAGACAGGGTTTTACCATGTTGGCCAAGCTAGTCTCGAACTCCTGACCTCAAGTAATTCTTCTCCTTCGGGCTCCTGAAGTGCTGGGATTACAGGCATGAGTCACCACACCCAACCAGTTATCCTTTTCTTATGGCAGCCTTGCCTGATGGTGCCACAGACAAGCCATTGTCAGCATTTCTTGCCTTACATACTTCCTTACGTGCTTTCTCCCCCGTTTCTATTACTCCGTCCTAACTCCTGGTCTTTGGTCCTTCTCTCACGCCTAGTGATACTCACCTCCAGCTACAGGTTCAGAAGCTCTACTATGTTCTAGTGACTTCAAGCAGCCCAAGAGCTTTGGAATCTGGCAGACCTGGGTTAGAATCAACTCTTTTAATTATTTGCTATGTCACTGGAAAAGTTGCTTAATATCCAACACTTAGTTTCTTTGCCTGAAACAAGGCTAGCTCATAGGACTGCTGGCAGAATTTAGAAATAATGTATTTGACAAAAATGTTTAAGTCTGACAATACCAAGTGTTGGTAAAGGCATAGAACTGAAACTCTTATACACCACTCATGAGAGTTTAAACTGGTTCAATTTTCGGACCTATTTGGCAATATCCGATAAGATTATAAATGAACATATACTATAGTACAGTATATACTATATAAGTATATAATATATACTAGGTTTTATTGTTTGTTTATTTGTTGTTTGTTGGCTTTGTTTTGTTTTGGAAACAGGGTCTGGCTCTATCACCCAGGCTGGAATGCAGTGGTGCCATCCCAGCCCACTGCAACCTCCGCCTCCCAGGCTCAAGCCATCCTCCCGCCTCAGCCTTCCGAGTAGCTGAGACTACAGGCATGCACCACCACACCTGGCTAATTTTATGTATTTTTTGTAGAGACAAGGTTTCGCTGTGTTGCTCAGGCTGGTCTTAAAAAACTTGTGAGCTGAAGTGATCCGCCTGCCTGGGCCTCCCAAAGAGCTGGGATTACAGATATGAGCCACCACACCCAGCCTTACTGTATTATATTATAATATAATACAACAATTATACTCTTAGACTTAGATTTTAGAGAAACTCTGATACAGGTGTCCAAGGAACCTCATGTAAGAATGCTAAGGAAAGTACTCCTTAATTGGAATTAAAGGAATCTCGCAACTATAATGCTAAGCAAAAACAAGTAAATTGTACAATACATATAGTGTGAGATCATTTACATGTGGCTTAAACCATGCAAAACAGTGTCATATGTTATTTAGTTATATGTATATAATTAATATATTATATATTTTATATATAA
Source organism: Cebus imitator (assembly GCF_001604975.1). Classification (NCBI taxonomy): domain Eukaryota; kingdom Metazoa; phylum Chordata; class Mammalia; order Primates; family Cebidae; genus Cebus; species Cebus imitator. The sequence goes on from NW_016107537.1 coordinate 1,199,282, forward strand.
CTATACATAATATACATATTTATATTATATATTTAGCTATATATATGTGGAGGGGTAAAAATAAAAAGAAATAATAAACACCAAATTCAGTCAAAACCAATCTAAGCCCTAGAATCTTTTTTTTTTTTTTTTTT
>NW_016107537.1:1200238-1213203 GCF_001604975.1 Cebus imitator
CCACCATGCCCAGCTAATGTTTTGTATTTTTAGTAGAGACGGGGTTTCACTGTGTTGACCAGGATGGTCTCGATCTCTTGACCTCGTGATCCACCCGCCTCGGCCTCCCAAAGTGCTGGGATTACAGGCTTGAGCCACCGCGCCCGGCCAATATTCACAACTTTTAAAAGTTTTAAAGACCCACTTTATATTAAGCATGTGGCACAACGCTGGAACTGTGGCCAAGGTTCAGGGCACAGTAGCAACTGTTGTCATTTCTACTCAGACCAACCCTTGTCACTTCCGCAGCTTCAGGATCCTCTCCACTCCATCCTTAAGATAGAAAAAGTCGTTTCCATTTTTACAACAGCTTAAATGAGCTTGTGACTAAAGTAATGAAATGCACTCTAAATCTGGTTACCTGGATTGGACCAGCTGAGTTAAATTGGATTTTGAGAACAGTCACTTTTATTTGAAGGTGAGCAATCCAATCTGTGAATATGCCATGTGGTCAAACACTAACAATGGACAGATTTTTGAAAGTGCTGATTTGAAAGCAAGACATGCCAATCTTCTTGGTTCAGTTCCTCCATTTCTATCCAATGGATTGAAACAAGGAGCACTAATTTACCCTGTGTGGCCAATTTCGGCTGCCTGTTTCAAGTTTCTCAACTCTGCAAGCATTTTGGAATGTCCAAGAGAGATTTGGAAATCATGATGCTCAGCCTGCAATTATACCAATCAAATCACAATGCCCTTGGATGGAACCCAGGTCTAAGCTCCCCAGGTAAGTCCAATGCACAGCTGTGTTAGTCCATTTTGCATGGCTATAAAGGAATACCTGAGGCTGGGTAATTTATAAGGAAGAGAGGTTTATTTGGCTCACAGTTCTGCAGGCTGTACAAACGTGGCACCAGCACCTGCTTGGCTTCTAGTGAGGCTTCAGGAAGCTTTCCCTCATGCAGGAAGGCAAAAAGGGAACAGACATGTCACATGGTGAGAAACGGAGCAAGAGGGAGAGCAGGGGTCCTTTTTTTGTTTGTTTGTTTGTTTTAATTTTTGTAGAGATTAGGTCCCATTATATTGCCCAGGCTGGTCTCAAACTCCTGGGCTCAAGCGATCCTCCCACCTCAGCCTCTTAAAGTGCTGAAATTACAGGTGTGAGCCACCATGCCCAGCCCCCATATTCTCTTTTTTTTTTTTTCTGGCGACATCTCGCTCAGTCACCGAAGCTAGAATGCAGTGGCCCAATCTCGGCTCACTGCAACCTCCGCCTTCGGATTTCAGACCATCCTCCTGCCTCAGCCTCCCGAGTACCTGGCATTACAGGCATGCACCACCATGTCCAGCTAATTTTGGGTTTCTCCATGTTGGCCAGGCTGGTCTCAAACTCCCGACCTCAGGTATCTGCCCGCTTCGGCATCCCAAAGTGCTGGGATTACAGGCGTTGGCCACCACGCTCGGCCCCCATATCCTTTTTAGCAACCAACTCTTGATGAACTAATAGAACAATAACTAACCCATTACCAAGGGTTGGACACCAAGCCATTCACAAGGGATCTGCCCCCATGACCCAAACGCCTCCCACTCGGCCCCACCTCCAACCCTGGAGATCACGTTTCCACATGAGATTTGGAGGGAACAAACATCCTAACTATGTCAGTGGCCAAGGTTGAGAACCACTGGCCCAGTTGGTCCCCCCCAGAGAATGACAGTCCTGAAACACCAGACGCCACCTGTGAATTCAGGTTATCTTTTCCCATCCTTCCATATGTGAAGCACTAATTTCTTCTTTTTATTTTAAGTTTTTACAATTTAAGTCAATCGTGGATTCAACTGCAGTAGGAAGACGGCCTAGGCTTAGGCCCGTGACAGCGTGCTAGCTGCAGACGCCAGTATTCGCCCTCCCCCAAGTCCTTATAGACAGAACTTCAACTTTGGCTGGGTATGTGGCCACCCACTTAAAAACCAATTTCCCAGGGATGGGGCTAGGGAGAAGAGAAAGCTCTTTACCAAAGAAGGCCAACTAACAGATGTACAAGGAATGAGAGAAATAGAAAATCATTTAACAACCACCTTCCTAATAACTAATTCAGGTGAGATTTATAAGTGGATACTAAGGCCATTGGCAGAAAGACTGCGGCAGCACGTGACATTCACTCAGGCTCAAAGCATTGCCCCACAGAGAATGCATTCATTCTGAGACGAAAAGACACTTCCACAGTGGAGGAACCCGGCAGACCCTGCCTTTGTGGGCTGTGAAGCGATCATATCTCAGCTCCAAACCCCGCCCTCTCTGCTCTGCTGTGACGCTGGGCTGGGTCCCTTCCAACATTTGCTTGCCAGGAGCTATCCTGTTTCGCTCTGCTGAGACAGCAAGGCTGGAGGGAGGAAAAGGAACTTCCTCTTGCTCACCTCCTGTTCCCGAAAAGGGTCACCTCACATTTCTTCGCTCTGACAGCAGTAGCAGCAGTTCCTTCCTTTTTTTTTTTTTTTTTTTTTTTGATGGAGACTTGCTCTGTCACCCAGGTTGGCATGCAGTGATGTCGTGATCTCAGCTCACTGCAACCTCCACCTCCTAGATTCAAATGATTCTCCTGCCTCAGCCTCTAGAGTAGCTGGGATTACAGGCGCCAGCCACCACACCCAGCTAATTTTGTATTTTTAGTAAAGACGGGATTTCACCACATTGGTCAGGCTGGTCTTGAACTCCTGACCTCAAGATATCTGCCTGCCTCGGCCTCCCAAAGTGCTGGGATTACAGGCATGAGTCAGCACGCCCAGCCAGCAGTTCCTTCTGACATAGCAGTTGGGTCCTGTGTGTGGTTCTTCAGCTCTCACCGAACCAGCCCCTTCATGCACCTCTTCAAGTTGCCAGCTATCTGCCTCCCATCAGCAGCTAGGGCCCAGGCCCAGGCCCACAGGACCCTTCCAAGCCGACACAACAGCTCTAGCCAGGGAGTGACCCTTTCTCAGAAGTTCTGAGTTTCAGCGTCACATGGGTTCTCTCTAAGCCTCTGACACTTTTTTTTTTAATTTTTGAGACAGAGTCTCACTCTGTCACCCAGGCTGGAGTGCAGTGGCATGATCTTGCTTCACTAAAACCTCCACCTCCCGGTTCAAGTGATTCTCCTGCCTCAGCCTCTTGCATAGCTGGGACTACAGGTGCACGTCACCATGCCTGACTGATATTTGTATTTTTAATAGAGAGATGGTTCTACCATATTGGTCAGGCTGGTCTTGAACTCCTGACCTTGTGATACACCCACCTCAGCCTTTCAGAGTGCTGGGATTACAGGCATGAGCCACCGTGCCTGGCCACCTCTAACATTTTAATCATTCCAACCTCTTCCCTGCTCTTCCAGCCTTGATGGTTGCTACTTCCATGACACTTCAGTGTTCGTTTCTTGCCATTTCAGTTACCTGGTTAACACTTTACACCTAGCTAACAACTCTTATTAAATTCTCTGTTAAAATAACTCGGATTTCTGTCTTCTGTCTGGATCCTGATGCAGAAATTGGAACCAGGAGTGGAGTTTATATCCCACCCTCTGGTGTGGACATATATCTTACTAAGGCATCCACATTCCTTGCTATTAGTGATGTGAACACCTTAATATCATCAACAATGAGACAACTGACATCTCTGGGTCCTTGGGTCTGGAAGTGGCAACCACATATTGAGGATGGAACAAGATAGAAAGAGTCTGTCTTTCCCTCCTGACGACCGTGGAGCCACCATAATAGGCCTGGGCTTCTTTTATGTAGGAGAGAAATAAACTTTCTTCTTTGTTATTGAAGTTTTCTGTCACAGCTCAATCTAATTCTAATTAATATAGGGTATTTAAAGGCAAATTTACCAAAATTAAATTCATTTTAGACTTAAGAAATAAAGTTACAGTTAAGGAAAATTACTTGTGACACCACAGTCAGGAAAAGGTTGCCTTAGAGCATCAATGTCAAGTGGAATATTACCATGTCAAGAAAAATTACATATATTTATTTGGAGAATGAGATTGGTTAGTTAATAAACACTATGAAGTGCTTAAGAAGTTAGGCACTACACACATTACATGCATTATTTTATTTAATCCTCATGAAAATCCTCTGACATAGGTGCCATTATCATCACCAATCCTTAGATAAGAGGACTGAAGGTTGGAAAGATTAAACAATATCCCATGTCATGCAACTTGTAAGTAGTAGAGATGGAATCAGAACTCAGGCAGGTCTGACTCCACAGCTTATGCTTCTAACCCCCATACTATATTGCACACAGGAGGTAGTCAACTGACATCAAGATCTCTGCTACCAGTGGAAACTTAGAATTTAAAGCCGTGCCAGGTGCAGTGGCTCACACCTGTAATCCCAGCACTTTGGGAGACCAGTGTGAGCCTATCACTTGAGCTCAGGTGTTTGAGACCAGCCCGGGCAACACAGTGAAACCCTGTCTGCACCAAAAATACAAAAAATTAGCCAAGTGTGGTGATGTGCACCTGTGGTCCCAGCTACTTGGGAGGCTGAAGTGGGAGGATCACTTGAGCCTGAGAGGCGGAGGCTGCAGTGAGCCAAGATTGCACCACTGCATTCCAGCCTGGGTGACAGAGTGAGACCCCTGTCTCCGCTTTAAAAAAAAAACAAATTTAAACCCTTTCTGTATGTGAGAAAGTAATTCTACATGAAACAAGACAACCACTCTAAAAATGAGTCCAAACAGAGGTTACTCTGACCAAATCTATACTCCCAAGCTGACAGCTTTTCCAAAAAGCTGGCAAGGCCAACCACATTTAGGCTGATGAGAAGCTTGCCAGAAGCCAAGAACTTAACTGAAAGAAAATTAACCTCCGTCCCAAATCAATAAGGTACACGTAAGGTCCATCACAGGACTGTTCAACTAATGGACGGAATTGATTATTATTCCCAGAACCTGGCCCAAAAAAATTTTTAAATTGAAATTTAATTCAATAAAGACTCCTAGAAAAAGACATCAATAGGCACTTGTTCTTCTGGGCTTATATGAGCTCTCTAATGGTCCCTGTAGACAGCACAGCTCTCCCTGGGATTTCCAAAGGTCTATTATCCTCAGAGCTAAACTAAAAAGTACTAGTCCACATTAGGAACCAAACTGGCAACTGGGATGCCAACTATTATTTTGCAAAGGAGGACACGGTTAGTTGAAAATTATATTTTTCCAATTAGCACAGCAGGAAACACTGCCGAGGCATTCATCCCAAGCCTGCAATTAGAGAACATTTGCTTGCTTCTAGAAATAGAATGAATGGGAAGGAGAGACCTGCTATCTAGGTCTTCGGCAACAATATCCTGGGAGGGGAGATCTTGCTACCATCTCAGCAGTTCCCAGAAAATAAGCATCTTGCTCCTTTTAACAAGTGCAGCATCATTCTTCAGTGCGCCATAGTGTGTTAGAAAGAAACTAGGAACTCCAGCAACATAAGGGATTTGCACAAAAGCCTGATCATTAGAAAGGTAAGTACAACTGCCAGTGAGCAGCTCTAACCTTTTATTTTAACAGTTGTTTTAAAATCTATTAACAATGTCTCAAAATTCTCTACCTGTCAAGAAAGTAAGTTTGGTCTGAGCACGTCCACAATCTCCCACTAGCTGACCCGCCCCAGCTCTTCAAATACAGTACTTCATTGTATCTCAGGCAAAACAATGGAAGCTTGAAGAATTTAGATCTCTCTCAAGCAGAGGTAAAGATAAAGGCAGAGAATAGTGTTAAAAAGAGAAACAACTTTCACACTGGGGGGGTATCAGTTCAGTAACCTGAATAAAATGTGGAACACAAAACAAGATTTTGGTATGAGCCAAGAGAAAACCACTGGCTACTATGATGTTTGCTTTATATACCCAGCACAAACATTACAGTGGAGAAAGTGTTTTCATAGACTAGGCATCCCCACACCATTAGATATTACAAAGAACATGACAACCCAGATTTAATGAGTGAGTCTTAACTTTGTACCTTTGGTCTTTAAGCCGCTTTGTATTACATGAAGGTGAAAGAGGTATACAGTGAGAACAAATCCTTTTATTTCCCCCAATCAGTAAATTATTTGTTGAAAGCACTAGCTTGGCTCAAAGTTTAGCTCCAGCTTGTAACACTTATGGTAACTTGCAGGTAAACACATGCACAAGTGTGTAACATCTATTTAGGTTGGTGCAAAAATTATTGTGGTTTTGGCCATTACCTTCAATGGGAAGAATCACAATTACTTTTGCACCAACCTAAATATCTAGTTCTCAGCTACTACAGGAGGTTAACCAGATGACTCAACATTGATATTTATTCTGTGAAACTGTTTAATTTCTAAACAACATAGGGGCTTTACTAAGAAATAAACAGCTTCATCTCTCAGAAAGAAAGATCATGCAAGTATTTATGTGTGCATATGTGTACATATGCATAAACAAAATGTCTATGAAGGTTTGAAAACTATTGACAGTGGTTTCCTTTGGATAATGAGACTGAGAAACAGGAAAGCAAGCAAGATTCTTTCATTCACTACTTTCTTTTTTATTTTGGTTTTTGGTTTTTGAGACTGAGTCTCACTTTGTTGCCCAGGCTGTTGTGTGGTGGCGCGCTCTCGGCTCACTGCAACCTCTGCCTCCTGAGTTCAAGTGGTTCTCCTACCTCAGACTCCCAAGTAGCTGGGATTACCAGCGTGCACCACCACATCCAGCTAATTTTTGTATTTTTAGTAGAGATGGAGTTTCGCCATGTTGGCCAGGCTGGTCTCAAACTTTTGACCTCAAGCGATCTGCCCTCCTCGGCCTCCCAAAGTGCTGGGATTACAGGCGTTAGCCACTGCACCAGCCCACTCTCTACTTTCTATACCTAATTCTTCAAAAACCTTTTCAATGTAAATATTCCAATAAATGTTTCACTTTTTAAAAATACTACTAAAGCTGGGCACAGTGGCTCACACCTGTAATCCCAGCACTTTGGGGGGCTGAGGTGAGTGGATCACCTGAAGTCTGGCATCCAGGACCAGCCTGGCCAACATGGTGAAACCCCATGTCTACTAAAAATGCAAAAAAAGCCAGGTGTGGTGGCACACGACTGTAATCCCAGCTACTCAGGAGGCTTAAGCAAGAGAATCACTTGAACCTGCAAGGCAGAAGTTGCAGTGAACCGAGATTGCACCACTGCACTCCAGCCTGGGTAACAGAGCAAGACTCCGTCTCTAAATAAATAAATGCACACGTACATACATACATACATACCTACTACTAAAGTACCAACTAGTCAAGAATTTCCAGGTAAAGACATATTGAAACATTTACCTTCACTCCCTTAGGGCAGTAAGGGAATATTGTAGAGGCATAATGAGCAAGGGAGGAAACAAAACCTCAAAATTGTGGAAGCTCAGATAGCAGATGGAAAGACTTGGCCAACCCCAGAAAGCTGAAGCTAAGCTAGCTACTAAAAGGCTCAGAAGTTGGAGCCTCAAGTAATTTGGAAGAGAAACAAAGGATAGGCTTGAACCAGTAAGACTGAAAGTCTAAGAGGTGGTTTGACCGGATGGAGTATCAGATAATATTAAAGAATTAGTAGGGCCGGGCGCGGTGGCTCACGCCTGTAATCCCAACAGTTTGGGAGACCGAGGTGGGCAGATCACGTGAGGTCAGGAGTTCAAGACCAGACTGGCCGACATGGAGCAAATCTGTCTCTAGTAAAAATACAAACATTAGCCAGGCATGGTGGCGTACGCCTGTAATTCCAGCTACTCAGGAGGCTAAGGCAGGAGAATCACTTGAACCCGGGAGGCAGAGATTGCTGTGAGCCAAGATCACACTGCTACACTCTAGCCTGGGTGACAGAGGGAGACTCTGTCTCAAAAATAAATAATAATAAAGCAACAGCAGTCAAGGCTTAGGATCCTTTTCTCCATGTTGGAATGTTGGGCATTTGTCTTCTGTGTGGCATTAGGCCAGAAGTTTACTTTATAAAGGGTACAGTAGAAGGTCCTTGGATTGGGAAATAGTGGGCTGAGTTGAGGGCAGTAATATACAGGCAGTCCTTACTTTGCATGCAGATGTGAGTCCACAAAAGTGACCATGCAAGCTCAAGCCTTGCAAAGACATCTAATCATCAGCAGACCTGTGAATTTTAAAAATCTTTGTCCAAACATTTAAAATTGTGTTATAAGGCCGGGTGCGGTGGCTTATGCCTATAATCACAGCACTTTGGGAAGCTGAGGCAGGTGGGTCACCTGAGGTCAGGAGTTTGAGACCATCCTGACCAACATGGCGAAACCCCCGTCTCTACTAAAAATACAAAATTAGCCAGGCATAGTGGTGCATGCCTGTAATCCCAGCTACTTGGGAGGCTGAGGCAGGAGAATCACTTGAACTTGGGAAGCAGAGGTTGCAGTGACCTGATATCGCACCACTGTGCTCCAGCCTGGGTGACAAGAGTGAAACTCCGTCTCAAAAAAGAAACAAACTGTGTTGCAAATGTACAGGGAAATTTAAAAATAGCAAAACCATTATTTATTTAGTACCTGTAATTTTAAACATTCGAAATATTGGGACTAAGCATTTTTGGATCAGCATCCAGTATTTTGTCCTTTAGGCTCTAGGTGTTGTAAATTAACTCCAAGAGGTCTGCTAATGTGAAGTTTTTGCCGGCATCACCTCCTCTGGGACACGTGTTCTCTTTGCCACAATCACTTTCCTCATTTTTGTTGGTAAATTTACCTTCACTAAGTTCCTCTGGCTGCCTGTCTAGAATCTCTCAAACAGCAGCCTGATCAACCTTTCCATGGTCAAATATAACTCAATTTATGTGTAATTTGAATTCTGCAAAGTTACCTGGAGCATAGTAAGTTTCTACCACATTGAATATTACTATTAATTTCTGCCATGATGCTTTCAATTTCTTCCAAACTTCAGCTAAAGAAATTGCAAGATCTGGCTGGGTGCAGTAGCTCACACCTGTAATCCTGGCATTTTGGGATGCTGAGGCAGGCATATCACTTGAGGCCAGGAGTTCGAGACCAGCCTGGCCAACATGGTGAAACCTCATCTCTACTAAAAATATAAAAAATTAGCCAGGCGTGGTGTCACATGACTGTACTCAGGAGGCTGGAGCACAAGAATTGCTTGAACCCAGGAGCCAGAGGTTGCAATAAGCCAAGATAGCACCAGGGCACTCCAGCCTGGGCAATAGAGAGAGACTCCATCTCAACAGCAACAACAAAAAATTGCAAGATTTCTGGATGTAGCATCAATGGCCTATCCAAAATTCATAGACTATAATGAGCTTTAAAAATCAAAATAATGGCTAGGTACCGTGGCTAATGCCTGTAATCCCAGCACTTTGGGATGTCAAGGCAGGTGGATCACTTGAGATCAGGAGTTCAAGACCAGCCTGGCCAAGGTGGGTGGATCCCTTGAGGTCAGGCGTTCAAGATCAGCGTGGCCAAGATGGTGAAACCCCATCTCTACAAAAAATATAAAAAGTAGCTGGGTGTGGCCGGGCACAGTGGCTCATGCCTGTAATCTCAGCACTTTGGGAAGCCAAGGCGGGTGGATCACAAGGTCAGGAGTTCAAGATCAGCCTGGCCAACGTGGTGAAACCCCATCTCTACTAAAAATACACAAATTATCTGGGCATCATGGTGTGCACCTGTAGTCCCAGCTACCCACGAGGCTGAGGCAGAATCACTGGAATCTGGGAGCCGGAGGTTGCAGTGAGCCAAGATCGTGCCATTGCACTCCAGCCTGGGTGACAGAGTGACACTCTGTCTCAAAAAAAAAAAAAAAAAAAATTAGCTGGGTGTGGTGGCACTCACAGCCATGGTGGTAGTCCCAGCTACTCGGGAGGCTGAGGCAGGAGAATTGTTTGAACTGGGAGGGGGAGGTTTCAGTGAGCTGAGATCGCACCACCATACTTCAGCTTGGGCAACAGAGCAAGATTCTGTCTCAAAAAAACACAAATCAAAATTATCTCTTTGTGCATTGGCTGGATTAATGAAAGTTGTGTTTGATGGTAAAAAGCAAATTTTCATTTTTACTCAAGCCTTCAAAGGAACTGGAGCATAATCCCACAGTAGCACTGAAAGTTAGTCTACAGTAATAACTCTCCCACTAGAAGGCAACACAACCAAAAGTTTTATCATCTGCAGTGTACTGAGTAATAAATGCACAGTAGCCAATCACCAACAGACTTTGAAAGAAGTGATGACAGATCATGCCTCATGATGTGCCGGTTATTTTCTAAAGGGGTGATCTGAGGACTGAAGAGCTAACACTGGAGACTTTGCTTTATAGTAACTCAGTTAGTAGACCACAGTAACTGAAATGTGAACCGTGTTGTCAGGGGACTGGTATTATTTACCTTAACTGTGGTAACTAAACCCATCCTATTGGAGCCACCCAAAGGAAGGGCTGTCTAGGCTGAAAACAGCAAGGTTAAAATATGTGGTGACCACTTTCCTCACTGAGCCCCAGAACTTTCATTAGTCAGGCTTTTAGCCTTCTGAGGCTTTTCTGGGGTTCCTCCAAGGAAAGAGCCCAACCAGATCCCCCTATTTCAGGGTTTCTCAGCCTCAGCACCACCAACATTTCAGCCAGGGATTTTCTGTTGCGGAGTTGCCCTGTGTACTGTAGGATGCTTACAGCAGCATCTCTGGTCAGTACCAGCTCCCAATCGTGACAACCAAAAATGTCTCCAAATATTACCACAAATGGGATAAGGCAGAGTCAGAAATGGGGACTGGGGAGAGCAAGTCACCCCTGGTAGAGAACTCGTACCCAAGATAAAGGACCAGTAGTCCCGTAAGTGTCACCCATACTCAGCCAAAATATGCGAGAGGGAAATAGTAACACAAGTATATTATTTAGATACACAGAGGCTAATACCAAAAGAACTGAAAATAGTTGCCTCAGGAAAGGGAAATGTTGGCAGACCTCAGATTTTCTTACAAGCCTTGTTGGATCAGCTGGGTCTTCAATTTGCATATACAACCTTGATTTTTTAAAAAAGCTAAACTTTTGGTTAAGAAAAGGCCATGTCGGCTGGGCAAGGTGGCTCACGCCTTTAATCCCAGCATTTTGGGAGGCCAAGGCAGGTGGATCATCTGGGGTCAGGAATTTGAGAACAACCTGGCCAATGTGATGAAACCCCATCTCTACTAAAATTAGCCAGGCGTGTCAGTGCACACCTGTAATCCCAGCTACTCAGGAGATTGGGGCAGGAGAATCGCTTGAACCCGAGAGGTGGAGACTGCAGTGAGCCAACATTGCGCCACTGCACTCCAGCTTGGGTGACAAGAGCGAAATCTGTCTGAAAAAAAAAAAAAAGGCAGTGTCTATGCCAAAGGAAAAAAAAAAGAACCAGCGTTCTCACCAGCATGTGTCCCTGCCCCATGGCAGACAACTAAAGTAGAAATATAAACTCTCCTCTGGTCCCTTCCTAGCTCAAGGGGCTCCTCTCCCCCAGGCCTACCTGCTCTTCCTATAGAAACACACCCTTGGTATAAGTCAGTGGTGTCCAATTTTTTTAGATCCCTGGGCCACACTAGAATTGTCTTCAGCTGGACAAACTTGGTCTAAGTATGTTTTCAGCTGTTCTCTCCTGAGCCAAGAGTAAATGCCAGGGAGGGTCCTCTTCTCCATATCATTACTGGGCTCTGAAAGGTTCTGGGCTTATGTGAAGTCCTCCAACGCAAAGGGAAGGCGGTGCCAGAACTCTGAAATGTCCCCCAGGACCTCAGTTAAAGGCTTAATGTTCAGTTGCCGTTTACAACAGCCCCCTCCCGTCCCTTCCCTCAAGTAACAAGTCACAGAGCTAGTTTCAGCCAACCCCAAAGGCTACAGCTAACGTCCATCCTCTGCTAACTTAAGATATTGGGCAAATACAGATGTTGTCCATGACAGTTTCATCATGTACAAAACCAGGATAAGATCTACCACAAAAGGCCATGAGGATTAAGTGTATGTAAAAAACTTAGTTTAAGGCCTGACACTAAATGGTGAACATTCACGGAGAAGTCTTCTGCAAGATCATTAAACTGACAACAGGATGGAATGGCATGTACCCAGCCAGTGGCCTAACCTCTCAGGCACAGGTCAGACTAGGTACTGCTTACCCTGTGTTACAGTCTTAGTGTTGGTTTCTAGTAAAACACTCTGAATAAACTCAAGATTCAGAGGTATTGTCCCACACTCTCAGGACAGGAATTATCAATTCAGTTTACCAAGAAATGTACTTTTCATTAACTTCTGATCAAGGGTAAAAAGATAATGAACGGGTCAGGACCGAAGAATCCAATACTGAGAACTTTTAAACAAAAATTTAGATGCACACCGCCCCGATTCATTTTTGCTTTCCTTGTACTGATGACCCTTAAACAGTAGCCTGAACTGCAGAATCCACTTATATGCAGACTTTCTTTCACCTCTGCCGCCCTTGAGACAGCAAGACCAACTACTTCCTCCTCTCCTCCTCAGTCAATTCAAGATGACAAGGATGAAGACCTTTATGATCCATTTCCACTTCCACTTAATAGTAAATATCTCTTATGATTTTCTTAATATTTCCTTTTCTCTAGCTTACACTATAATACAGCATATAATACATACATATAACATGTAAAATGTGTTAACAACTGTTTACGTTATTGCTAAGGCTTCCGGTCAACAGTAGGCTATTAGTAGTCAAGTTTTTAAGAGTCAAAAGTTATATATGGTTTTTTGACTGCATGGGGGGTTGGTGCCCAACCTTCACACCGTTCAAGAGTTAACAGTAATATGAAATCTAAAAACAAGCTACATAAAATAGTAATAGTAAAATAAAGTTGTCCATTCAACAGTAAATCTTTGGCTGTTAAAAACCATGAGTAGGCTGGGCGCAGCGGCTCATGCCTTAATTCCAGCACTTTGGGAGGCCAAGGTGGGTGGATCACTTGAGGTCAGGAGTTTGAGACCAGGCTGGCCAACATGGCAAAACCCTGTCT
>NW_016107537.1:1214208-1236122 GCF_001604975.1 Cebus imitator
TAATGGAATTGAAGCCTGATACAAAAAGTAGAGAAATATGTACAGGAATTCACAGCCCAGAAGGAAAGGGGATCTCAGCAGGAGCCAGTGGAACCCTGGCTATTTTATATAGCTAATTTTGAGACAAGTCATATTTAGCACAAAAGCAATTATAGCACAAGTAACACTTCCCTCTTCTGGCTCCCAAATAAAAAGACGTCGTCAGTAACATTGTAATCATTCTTCAGGGGAGCAGGAATACCTAAGGTGGTCCCAAACATTGACACAAATTTTGATCACAGGATAGCATGTATCTGAAGACTGCCATGATGGCAGCACTGATAATTCCAGAAATGGGGACTGTGACAAACCAGGCCATAAAAATGTTACGAAAGAGACGCCAGTCAACAGCCTTCTTGGACCGGAGCCAGCCAACAGATACAACAGAGCCCACCTAAAAGAGAAACAGACCAAGGAAACAGGTTATTAAAGTGCCAATGGTATTCTGGTATTTTGGCAAAGAGACACCTGAAACTGTTTGGGCAAGGAGCCCCAGACCCCTGGACAAGAACAAGTCCATGAAAGCTGGTTTACAACAGGTTAAGAAGATGGGAAAATGAAGGCAATTTGAAAATCCAACCATAATCTATACTAACGGTAGTAAAAGGACACAAGAACTATTTCTTTTCCCCTTCTAAGCTACTAGAATTTAATGAATAAACACTACTTTTAATAACAAATTGAGTTGTAAGTCTTCCAAAGATTATTTGCAGAGTGGCTGATTTTAAACCTAATAAATGACTGCCTGGAGACACATGTGGTAGCAAACAGATGACTCGGCAGGATCCACAATGGACCAACATAAATCCTTTTAAGAAAACTAGTTTCTTCCTTTTCCTATAATTATTATATTGTCATTAAACAATCTTAAGATTTGTTTAGTTTCTCAGTATTTCAATCCTGAGAGGCCCTGAATATATGCGTTCTGTAAATAAACAGCCTTGCCAACATTCTGGCAAGCCTCGCAAACTTGTTAGAACCAGGCCTTAAGCCACCACCAATGGCAGCAGAAACCCACCTGGTCAGAATTAAAGCACCCGCCAGTTTCTAAGCATACACCCATCCTGCCCCGAATGGCTGGCCGGGCGCCGTGGCTCACACATGTAATCCTAGCACTTTGGGAGGCCAACACAGGTCAATCACCTGAGGTCAGGAATTTATTACCAGCCTGGCCAACATGGTGAAACCCTGTCTCTACTAAAAATACAAAAATTAGCCAGGCATGGTGGCGGGCACCTGTAATCTCAGCTATTTGGGAGGCTGAGACTCAAGAATCATTTGCACCTGGGAGGCGGAGGCTGCAATGAGCCAAGATCGCACTACTGGACCACAGTCTGGGGGACAAAGCAAGACTCTGACTCATAAATAAATAAACAAATAAATAATGGTGTCAAGTAAAAATGACTCGAGATTTTTTAAAAAATTACTATAAAACCACTACAATGAGGGATGGCTAGGTAACAAAGGAAGAGGTTAGTAACCAAAAATTATAGCAAGCTCCACATAAAAGAATGTTTCTATTATTTGGGGAGAATATCTATTTAATTGCTTAAGAACAGACACGAGAAATCGTATAGTGTAAGCCTTTATTCTTGTAATCGCTTGCCCTAAACTTGTGAACTCTTCAAGACTCCAATTACACAAAACTTTCTAAATCAAATATCAGAGAAGTAAATTTTAAACCCTACCTATTAGAAGAACCATTTGAAAAACACACATTGACATTACACTTACTTTACAATGTGTTGTACTGATCGGAAGGCCAATATTTGATGCAATCACCACAGTGAGGGCAGATGCCAGTTCAATACTGAAGCCACTACAGATACAAAAGGATTGTCGTCAGGAATTCAGTTTGACTTTTTTGAGAAGCTAACACTGCTTCTCAAGTTAACACAGTCCTGCTTTGTTCTACTCAGTCACAAAACCTCCACTGACATCTTTATTTGCTATAACCCCAAGATCCATCTTATTTAAATCAAGCCATGGGATGCCCAGTTTCCTTATTCTAAGGTTTCAAGTTTCATGTTTATCTGGAAGTCCTTTTTTTTTTTCTTTGAGATGGAGTCTCACTCTGTCACCCAGGCTGGAGTGCAGTGGCGCAATCTCGGCTCACCGCAACCTCCACCTCCTGGGTTCATGCAATTCTCCTGCTTCAGTCTCCTGAGTAGCTGGCATTACAGGCACGCGCCACCATGCCTGGCTAATTTTTGTATTTTCAGTAGAGACAGGGTTTCACCATGTTGGTCAGGCTGGACTCCTGACCTCATGACCCACCCGCCTCAGCCTCCCAAAGTACTGGGATTACAGGCATGAGCCACCACGCCTGGCCCTGGCAGCCCATTATTAAATAAAATTTGCACTTTTGTTTTGAAGGTTTGGTAAACATGACTCTTAGCTCCCAAATAAAGACAAATAAAACGCAAGTATACATAACTATCCACTCTTAGCACACACAGCTTTCTCAGAAAAGTCATTTTCTTCAGAGACCACTGGAGCTGAATGGATAAAATGTCTAACCGAAATGTTTAAGATGGAGACAAGTAAAATCTAAAAAGAACACACTGACAATAAGAACATCAGGAACTTAAACAAACTTGGTTACTTTAGAGATTCGTTAGCACTTGACAGCATTACATCTCTGAAGAAAATGGGTACTGACCTCTGTAAGGCCTACTCCACCTACTTACCTAGAGGGTGTGATCGGTGTCAGATCCTTCCCCATGGTCTGGATTACTCTCCTTCCCCAAACCCACAGACCAATACAGATACCAACACCACCATACAGTAGAAGCCATATTGGTGTTGCCACTTTTGAAGAAACATCTCCTGTGTCATAAACCAAATATAAAGCAACCAGAGGCCCAATGGCATTGCTGGAAGAAACAAAGAGGGCAGAAGTAATTTTTCAGGCAGAACTACATCTTGGCAAGATCCAATTTGCTGAATGACATACCAGGTTATCTAAAGCACGGCTTTCAAGCAAAAGGGCTTTTCTTTCCAAGGACATAAATGGAACCCAACATACACAAAAGAAAAATAAGCACAGCTCTGATGGAGAGAGTGCCATGCAAATGGCGGCCTCCTTCTTCCTACAGGTAGCTTAAAGCAACTCTCAGGTTCCAATAAACAGTTTACAAACCAAACTACAAAATCATTCTGTATGAAAAGCTTTCAAGTTTTTCATCTTACATCCCACAATTCACTACCAAAGAACTGGATCTCATCCTAATAGGCAAAAGCCTTCTCTGTGAAAGATACCTGATCATCTATAGAAATAAAGTTAAAAACATTCTTTGTAATTCCTCTGAAGAGTAAAACGGTACTGTCTTAAGTCAATGACTGCTATTACCTCATTCTATTTGTATTATTCAGGGTCCCATAAGTGCTAGGAGTACCACTATCACAAGCACAGGCTTATGAAAAGGATAAATGGTTTAAAAATAGAGTTAACAACACTAAGATCAATGTCAACTCACCTTACATCATTGCCACCATGGGCAAATGAACCAAAGCAGGCTGTAAGGATCTGCAGGAATTGGAAGAGGAAAGACACTTCAGGCTTATCCTGATCATACCATTCTTCTAGAGAGCTGCTGCTTCCTTTTCTGTCACCTAGACCCATCTCTGCCTTGACACTCATGTCTATCTCAGATGCAGAGTGAAGGTCTGACACAGCATTGCAGTAACTGGTATAACTGTCCATTCGAATTCGCTTCTTGGAGTCGGCATTAGGCCATGTCAGCTTCTCCATTTCTTCGCCCTTCTGTTCACCTTCTTTGGCACGGAATGAATCCAGAGGCATGCCACATATTGCCATAGTATAGGAAGTATAGCTATTATTGCGCCTTAAGGGTTTGTCACCAGAGTCTCCCATGCAATCTCCCACCTTGGCAAGATGTAACTTATGAAGCAGCTCTTTGTACAAGCCAGAATCTTTATGCACAGTGTGATACTGGTAGTGGCCACTGGAGTTTATTTGGTTGCTGACGGCTTGACTGAACTGGACAAGGTTCCCATTAGGCAACCGCACTGCACCTAGTCAAGATCACCAAGGTGACATTCAATACAAAAAGCAACAAATCCAAACAGTAAGCCTCCCCACCACTGCAGACAACAAAGTGAAACCAGGAATTCCAACTCACCATTCACGGTGCTATCTATGCTGGTTTCCTCCTTCAAGTCCACACTGGGAAGCCTTTCTCGCTCTGGAGCTTCCTCCAAATCTCCAAGTTTGAATGAGACTGTTCTCTCTTCCACCACAGCCTGGAGAGGCACACTGGCAGACCCTACCTCAGAAACAGGATTCCTGTTTTCAATATCACTGACAGACAACTTTGTTTCTTCATGGTCTTCTTTCAAGCTATTCTTTTTTTCCATTAAGGGGCTTTCAGATGGACTAGACTTTATTTCTCCTAGGAAAAAAAAGGTTTTTTTGGTTTGGTTGTGGCCACACTATCTTGTTCCACAGCTCCTTTCCTCCATCCCCAAAAAACCCATCTCAAAACAACAATGTATGTGACCTTCAGGAACATTTTTCCTGCCTGCTTTATCATTTGCCAGCAACTCTCACTTGGGAACAACCAGCAATGCAGAACACCCTATGTCAGGGGTCCCAAACATTTTCTGTAAATATTTTAGGTTTTATGGGCTTCTGTAGCACATTCGTGTTATGTTTTTATTTTTACAAACCTTTACACATATAAGAACCCTTCTTAGCTCCCTGGGACCCATTCTGCAGTGGAAAGTAGCTCAATCACTGGGGTGATAATCTGAAACTGAAAATCTGAACTATACCCAATTCTATTCTTTTTAAAAGAGGATTCTCTCCAATTTCAGTCCAACAATTCAAGCTAAGTGGCATAGCTCAATGCAGGGAACCAAAGATGACAACTTTAATTTCCACCTCTATGAAACAGAGAGGTGTGCCTTACGGCTCTAAATCCCATAGGCAGACCACAGTATCTCTTGCCTATCTCTCATGCCAGTGCTCAGTATGCTGACCTATCCATTCAGGCATCTCAGTCAAACTACAGACTGACTGACAGAAAGCAAGACTTGTCTCATCTCCTCCCAGAGAGGGAAAATGAGGTCAGACAGTCCTGAAAGCCTGGTTCCCACCATGCACTTGGCATAGCCAGACTAGCATAGAACCTCTTGGAGGCTCCTCCGTTCAGCTGCGGTGACGCAGCATTCTTCCTAATGCTTCTGCAGTCTGTGCATCCCTTAGCTTCAAAAGGATAAACTTCAAATGGCTAGCCCAGCCTTCACATAGATGAAAGGGACAGAAAATGATTCTTTTAAGAAAAAAAATACAAGATTTTAAGTAAGTTTGATACTAACCAAAATTTACTCAGTATTTAATAACATGTGTGTTGTCATGCCCTAAATGATTCCTTCACATGACACTTGAAAATGTTTACTTCTAGAATCTGTGTTACAATTCTAGCAGAAACACAATGTATGTTTGTATATGTATTTGTATTACATACTGAAATACAATGTCTATACGTACTCTAGCCCATATACAACATGTACACATTAGACTTAGCTTTGCGTGTCTGAATCTGAAGTTACACACAGAAGTAGTTGGGGCAAATGTTTCCTCTATGAAAATATCTTGTACCTACCCCTTATTTTTCATTAAGGTATGTATCCTTATATTTCTCAGTAAATGTAGGGTATGATTTCTCTATTTATCTATCATGTCACTGGCAACTGACCAAGGAACACTAAAATAAAAATTAACATCTCTACAGCATAGGCTGAATACTCTTTATCACTAGGTCTTAGGTCATGTAGTCTATTTAAGAACACAGTTTGGGCAACAAACCCATATTCTCAAATTTCTCTTTAAAATCTCTTATTTTGCCAATCTATCCTAATAGATTTTTACAGGTAACAAAACAAAAAAGAAATAAGCACAACATTAGTAGTTAAACTTTTCTGCTATAACTTATTACTTACGTTCAATTTTTCTCTTCATCCTGGGACATACAAAGAACCAGACGATAAGGGCACAGAAAACTGCACATCCCACCGAGATGAGGATGGTACCCCACAGAGGAAGTTTGTCAAAGCCCAGCACTAGGAGATAAAATGGTGCATCTTGAAAACCCCAGGGCAACAGCCCCCTGCAATAATGTGTAAACCCTCCTCTGGGGACTAAGGGGTTCCCCAAGCCAGCCCAACACCCTTGACAGCTGCTGCCAGATTTAAGTGCACAGGGTTTACTGTGCTAGTGCCTATACAAATTTGGGAGAAAAACTCAATGATCATCCGAAAACCCACGCCAGCCTGGCCCACCTGAACACCTGCGAGACTCAAGGGTCCTATGCGTCTCAACATACTAGCCTTTTTCCTTTCTCCACTTTAGAAGATAGTAAGGATCATTACATGCTAAGGACCTGTGACTAGCTATGAAAAAGAAGAGTGTTCCACTCCCTAGCTCGTAATCATAACTGCCACATATTCCACTACCACCTACAAGCTTATTTTAATGTCACAAGAATGATGTCTCAGTAGTCACATTTGTCATGCTGACATAATTCTGTGTAAAAGTGATTACATCCATTGTACCGGCCTTCAGTAAAGATTATCTCCTTGAAAGCCGTATCAAAACAAGATACAAGAAACAAAAATACCTATCAAAAGTCAGTAATTTAAAGAATAGCTTTAAAAGTTTTGTCTTTCAGCCGGGCACAGTGGCTCATGTCTGTAATCCCAGCACTTTGGGAGGCCAAGGCAAGTAGATCACCTAAGGTCAGGAGTTTGAGACCAGCCTGGCCAACATGGCAAAGCCCTTCTCTACTAAAAATACAAAAAAATTTAGCCAGGTATGGTGGTGCACACCTGTAGTCCCAGCTACTCAGGAGGCTGAGGTGGGAGAATCGCTTGAACCTGGGGGCGGAGGTTGCAATGAGCTGAGATTGTCCAGCCTGGACTTTGTCTCAAAAAAAAAAAAAAAGGTTTTGTCTTTCACAAAAAGGAAAATTTAGTGGTAATTTCACTAACAAGTCTTATCTTAAAAAAAGAGACTTCCCTAGCAACACTTTCCATGTGGTTTAAGAATGAGCAGTATTAGTCATGATTTTATTGTCACCTACATGCCAGTAGGCTCCAAACCATTAGCCTGTACTAAAGACAGAAGCAAAGCACTGGCCGGGCGCAGTGGCTCGTGCCTGTAATCCCAGCACCTTGGGAGGCCAAGGTGGGCGGAACACCTGAGGTCAGGAGTTCGCTTCTCCTCACCAGTACATAAGAGTTCGGCATATCCTAAGAATAGTATTTTCTTAAAGTTGTCTGTTTTGTTCCTGATTATTCCAAGAATAAAAGCAAGATTAAAAATACTTAGCTCCATCTAACAAAATGCACACACACAATTGTGAATCTAAAATAAGATTTTAAAAAAATGAAAACATTTAGTTAACTCCAAGGTCAGCAACTACTTAGTGAGGTTTAAGAGGCAAGTCACAACCCATTAGTCAAAACTGAAATCATTTCAGTGGGCCACACAAATGTTTAAAAAAAAAAAACTAAAGAGAATTCGAAAATATGGGTGTATAGCACATAGCAAGTATAAGGCGGCTTCGTAACACTATTCCAGTTATCTTTCTCTCTATATACATACACATGTATCCCGTATGTCTTCCAGTGGTTCACAGTATAAAGAATAAAAGTCACTGCCTATGTAGTCACAGACCATCAGGGCCAAATGAGCCTAGATTCCAAAACTGTACTGTCCTGCAAGTTACAAGTTAGCAATCTTTTGTAGTTGCTAAATTAAACTTGTTGCACCATAATTTAATCCATGCCTTGCCTTAGTCCCAAACATGAAAGTAATCAACATTTCCACCTTTATATTCTCACAAATTATTTTTCCTCTTAGCTGCATGAATTTCTTCTTCCAAGTGCACTTAGAGCAGGTGGTAAACATCCCAACTCTTCTCATTCAAGCAGATTCACGGAAGTTTAGTACTTAGAAACAATGGTATCTCCACTTGGGACAGAAAAATGAGAATATCCAGCAAACCAGTCCTAAACGACTGATTACTGAAGACCAGATATTACTAATGACTTCAGTAGTCGAGGTCAGTATTAATTCCAGCATTTTTAGCATAGACAGGAGAAAGGGAAGGAGAAGGTCATATTATCGTGGATCCTGTGAAGACTAAAGAGGAAAGGTCTGTAGTGATTTAGAATCTGAGCAGGTCTCTTTGGTTGAAAAGCTATCTAGGTTAACTCAGCGTACACTAGCCTGCAGCCTTCTGAAATGGGCGCAGGCCAGCCACCTTCTAGGAGATTTCAGCCCTGTAAAGCAAAAAGGGGTAAATTGGGCATTTAATGCAAGTTTTGTAAACAACTTTATATTCACATTTAAATGCTTTGATATGTACTTACATGGTGCTCCGGTATACATGATGGAAAAGAGGTTTATTCCAACTGTGCAGGCATAGAAAACTGGCAAAGCTCGCAAACCATTAGGAACTGGATCTGCCTGTAAAACATCATTAAGATCAATATCTTAAAAGCTATAAAAGTTAACCCATTTCCACAGAATCTTGTAACAGGGTAGGTTTGGGAATTATAGTGCCAGTTTAACTGTCCCTCCAGAGTAGTTTCCAAGGCCAGCTGGGTTTTTCCTGCATTTGCTCCTGGAATTGTTCCTATGAAGGTCAATTCCAACTTCTGTTTGGTTTTTTTTTTTTTTTTTTTTTTTTTTTTCATAACAAGGCTACCTGTACCAGTGATGATAACCTCCTGAAAAAACGATTTCAATAGCCACATTCTAAGGTACCCAAAAAGCCCTAATATAAACTTGAGCACATGACTGAGGATAGGCTATACTCTACTTTTGCAAGAGATGTCAAGAAACAGACTATGTTAGGATGCTGCTTACCTGACCACTTCATACCTTCAAAGACTAAAAGTACAACATGCAGACTATACCTACAGCAACCATCTTATCTAAACATCTGACAAAGATGCCAATGCTTTACCAAATTCCAATGATAAAAACTGATTGCGCACAAGGTCATCCACTCACTCAACAGACTGCGTGCCAAGCACTATTCTGGGCATTGAAGTATAGGAGGGAATGAGACCAAGTTCCTGTTCTCATAGAACTGACACTCGTGGCCAGGCGCAGTGGCTCAGACCTGTGATCCCAGCACTTTGGGAGGCTGAAGCAGGCAGACCACAAGGTCAGGAGATCGAGACCATCCTGGCCAACATGGTGAAATCCTGTCTCTACTAAAAATACAAAAAATTAGCTGGGCATGGTTGTGCACATCTGTAACTCCAGCTACTCAGGAGGCTGAGGCAGGAGAATCGCTTGAACCCAGGAGGCAGAGGTAAGCCGAGATCGCACCACTGCACTCCAGCCCTGGTGACAGAGCAAGACTCTGGGAGGACACTGCTGCACTGAGCTACAATTAGGCCATCAAATTTCAGCCTGGGTGACAGGGCAAGATTTTGCTTCTTAAAAGAAAAAAATGCCAGGTGTGGTGGCTCAAGCCTGTAATTCCAGCACTTTGAGAGGCTGAAGAGGGTGGACCATCTCAGGTCAGGAGCTCGAGACCAGCCTGGCCAACATGGCGAAACCCCATCTCTATTAAAAATACAAATACAAACAAACAAACAAAACTAGCCAGGCGTGGTGGCAGGCATCGGTAATCCCAGCTACTCAGGAAGCTGAGGCAGGAGAATTGCTTGAGCCCTGGAGGCAGAAGTTGCAGTGAGCCGAGACAGTGCACAGCATTCCAGCCTGGGTGACAGAGCAAGACTCCATTTCAAAGAAAAAAAGCTCTAAAAAACCCAACCCAAGACTCCCACGCTGCAAAACTAAAACCCTTTAGTGTTCTAAAGACATTATGTGGGGACTTCTCTACAGATTTTCAAAGACTATTTCATAATATAGGGTTATCTATAAATCAAACTGTAATTGACTCATCAGAAGTAGCAACCTGCGTATTTATTATCCTGTACAGTATAGCCCAATTAAGTATTCCCTGAGGTAAAAAAAATCTGAGGTATTCTATATACAAAGTAGTTGGGGATGGGGTAGGGAATGAATGACACTACTATACCAAGTTTATTATGAAATACAGGTTCATAGTTAAAAAAAAAAATGTCAAAAGTTCCAAAGAGTCTAGGAAAAAGGTACAACAAGAAAGGTCTCTCATCATTGTACAGATCCACCTAACACACAAGTAAAACTTCACTTGGAAATGATATGAATGCCTGATCATCTAGTCATGTGGGATGGGAAAGAAGGTCTTCACATAACCCCCATCTTCACCAGAATAGTTCACTATTACATATTGGATATTCTGTTTTTGTCTAAAGAAAAGGGAAGATAACCTAAATACATTTCTCCTAATAAATGAGAATGCCAAAAGCCCTGTTTTCTTTGACTAGAATTTAAAAATATTCAACAGGAGCACTGAGGAGTATCCCTTCTGTACAATGCCAGTCCTTAACAGAAGCACCTCACCTCCATTCTGTCTGTTCCTACCAGATTACCAACATGTTTGGAGCAAACATTCAGAGAATAGAAAATGTTTAAAATGAAAGTTTTTGAAATAAAAAGATGTACTTTTAATCTTAATTTTCAAGATAGACTTTTAAGAGTTGGAATGTATCTTAATGGTCAAATATTCAGATTTTAGCAGTTAGGATCCCCAAAGCTTACCAGTCTATTTTCTTGAAATGTAACTCCTAAAAAGAAGCAGAAAGTCACACTCACCTGAAAACTCCTGTTACAGAGGAACTGGCCTGAAAGAGTGTATGTGCATGCACACGCAGAGTGGGGGAAGATCCTCAAAGTCAATATTGTTTTATTTATTTATTTTTTTGAGATGGAGTCGAGATCTATCCAGATCAGCCAGGCTGGAGTGCAGTGGCTTAATCTCAGCTCACTGCAACCTCCGCCTCCCTGGTTCAAGCAATTCTCCTGCCTCAACCTCGAGTAGCTGGGACTACAGGTGCCCGCCACCACACCCAGCTAAGTTTTGGTATTTTAGTAGAGACAGAGTTGGCCAGTATGTTTCTAACTCCTGACCTCATGATCTGCCTGCCTCAGCCTCCCAAAGTGCTGGGATTACAGGAGTGAGCCATCGCACCCGGTCCATCAATATTGCTTTAAACACTATGCGCATCATTCATCATTTGATCATACCCATTCCCATACCCACATGAAAAATATACAGTTAATACAAAAAATTAGCGGGGCTGCTCCCCAGTGTGGGCGACAGAGCAAGACTCCATGTCAAAAAAAACAAAAAACAAAAAACAAAATATACAGTTAAGAAATCAGTTACTATATCTAACTTCAGCTCTCAATAACAGCGTGGGGGTATGCATTCCTCAGATGAGAGGTTCTGGCCACCTGAGAATCCCTTTTTGCACCTCAGAGGACCATCATTCCCCCTCCGGGAAATAAGTTTGTTTTCTGGAGGTGAAACACACAAACCATCTCCAAAAACAAAATGATCTGTTACTCAATCATCAACAAAGGGCCAGTATAAACCTTGACAAAGCAGGAATTCACAACAGGAGATCCTACTAATGCTTCTGACTCTCTGCTAAGTAGCAGGATATAGGGTTCTAATACAAGTACTAAAAAAAACCTGGTCCATGACAGCCAGGCAGTGGCTCACGCCTATAAACCCAGCACTTTGGGAGGCTGAGGTGGGCAAATCATGAGGTCAAGAGATCGAGACCACCCTGGCCAACACAGTAAAGCCTTGTCTCTACTAAAAGTACAAAAATTAGCTGGGCATGGTGGCACAAGCCTGTAGTCTCAGCTACTTGAAGGCTGAGGCAGAATTACTTGAAGCCAGGAGGTGGAGGTTGCAGTGAGCCAATATTGCGCCACTGCACTCCAGCCTAGCGACAGAGCAAGACTCTGACTCAAAAAAAAAAAAAAAATCCAGTCCATGACTACTGGTGAGCCTCTAATTTAAGCATCCTAGTATCATAAACTATAGTTGTCGGGTGTAGGAAGGCAGGTACTTATTGTACCTGTCTGCTGAATGAAACAGAACCAAATCTAAGAGTCCATAAATATCAATGAACTGCTTACTCTCAAATTATACCAAACTAGAAATATTTCAAGTTTTCAAAGTGTTAAACTGCTATATTCTGCCAGATTCTGGCTATGGAAAATAGTGATTAGTGAATCACTTTTCTAGTCACAGAATTTCTATGGAGAAGACAAATCCTTCCCTAGGGAAGCTTAGAACTAGACCAGACAAGTAGGTCTGAATACATTCTTACCCGCCGGAATTTATGCTATCTCCCTTCACTCAGATTTCTACAGTTTAGGAACATTTTTAAGAACTTACAATGGATTGTTAAGAGCCATTCACCTTAGAAAAAGGACAACTTTGTTTCCTGAGAAAAATGCATTTATTCTTACTGTAACTCAGTCCTATGCCAACATAATCCCTTGTCTACATTTATTTTGAAGCCAGCATGACTTCTTGATAAAAGAAATGCTATTGGGTCACTTAAAAAGGATTTTCAAATGGACAGGAAATGAAATGGCTGCCTGAAAAAAAATTTTTTTTTTTTTTTTTTTGGCCAAAAACGACCTTTAACTGATTCTTTTCACCTATTCTGAGAAATTGGAATCAAGTCACTACGGGAGGCAGAGTCCACATCTAGAAGCTTATAAACTAGTTATGATAATCAGCATTGCAGAGACCCATTTAACTGGCAGCTTAATAAAAAAGCCACAGGGAATACTGACTTGAATTCCAAGCTTATACGTTGTATTAGCCTGTATATAATGGTGGTTCCAACAAACAATCTATATACAGTTATACAAAGCCACCCAAAATAAATTTCCGTATTTTTTTGCTCCCAGTTTCTCCTATTACTTGGCACATCATGGCATTCAATTTTTCCTCCCTGACTGCCCTCTTATATAAAATCTTGCTTCTTTCAGAGAACTCCACAACATACAAAAGGCACACAGAACAAAGAACTATTTTAACTTTCCAAGGCTGCATACCTATACACCAATCACATCTGCAAAAGTACCACAGGGTTTGAAATCAACTGGGTGTGATCCATGAAAGGTCTTCGTAAGGAAGAGAGTTACCTTATGGAGGATGAACGCACGAACTAGAAAGAATAAAATTCCAGACATAATTCCAGAAAGCAGTGGGGACACGAACCAAGACATCACTGGAATAGAACACATTAAGAAAAAATATCAAATAATGAAAATCAGAGACCAAAAGCTACTTTAAATGTTTAAGAGTTCAAAATTCTTTGGTCTGTCCCTCCACATGAGAACACATACTCCCATACCTAATGCCATGGTAACGTATGACAAAAACAAAAATTAAGACGCCATTCGAAAAATTAAACATACCAATTTTTATCAGTTCAGACCACTTGACACCCTTCTGCCCCTGTGCCACGAGGGAGAAACCAATGGTTGCACCCACAATACAATGGGTTCCAGAAATGGGGAGCTTCAAAAACGAAGCCACGAGTTGCCACACAGCAGAACCTGAAACAAAGTCAAGTTTTATTAAGTAAATGGCAAAATTCTATTATGTAAGTGGTGCATTCCGAAAGGTTAATCTGAAAGGTTAAGCACAAAAATGGAACCACCCATGATACAAATTTGCTCACCCACCAAGAAGAGGACAAAACAAAAAGAACTTACCGAACATAGCACTGACTGAGCCGGCCATCAGCCGCCCTTGGGTTGAGTTGTACATCTCCACGTCAATCAAGCCCTTCCGGATGGTTTCGCTCACTTTAGCCCCCAGTAAGACCGAGCCCACTGTTTCAAAGATGCTAGCTAGGATGCAGGCTTGCTTCAGGGTCACTACACCTGAGCCCACAGCTGTACCAAAAGAATTTGCTACATCATTGGCTCCCACGGAGAATGCCAAGACAAATGCAATAATGAAGCCCAGGATGAGCATCCATAGGCAGCCCACCAATGGACCAGAAGCTGTAATACTGGGAATCGGCGTTGCCATTCTCTAGAGTAGTGGTTCTTTAGTAAGAGAATTACTAAGCGGCTTTCAAGATGTGTAAACAGAATATGAGGTATCAAAAAATGCTATAATAAATAATATATATTATATAAAATTAAATACTGTAAACTACGGCACAGAAACCGAGCTGGGGAGTTACTGCTATACGTTGCGTATGGGCAGCTGTTGTCTGGGGTTTCTTTGGCTCAGGAAGGCTAAAAGCACGGAGCAGAATTCCATGGCGAAGAGAAAGGACCCAAGTTCATCCTGCGGGGAAGGGGGGAAATAACAATAGCTGCACGACCCTGGAGGGCCAGCAGGGCACCTGCTCTACCCACGCGCCCGGGGCCCCGCCGTGCACTCTACTGGCTACTCCAGACCCCATTCCCCCTAGACGCGCGAGACGGCGGGGCACGTGGCTCCGGGGCCTCCGCGCGCGCCCAGCCCGGCCCCCGCGCTGCCAGCCCGCGCGCGCCCTCAGCACGAAAACCGGAAAAGGGCTGTTCCCGCGCGCGCCGCCCAGGGACCGCCAAAAAGGCCCGCGGGCGGGCGGAGTGAAGGCGGCCAGCGGTGAAGCGAGAAGCCAGCCGCACCACCCACGCCGGCCGCCTCCGGCGCCACGGCGTCCGCGCCCAGCCCCAGGAAGAAGAAAGAGCCTTTACGAGGTGGCGCCACTACTCACCAGGGGAAAGGGAGGGCGGAGCGGGAGACGAGGAGATCGAGGCGGCGGCGGCTGGAGCCACGGGCACACGCGCCTGCGGTCGGCGAGCACACGGCCCGGGTCGGCGGCACCGGGGACAGCTCCACGGGACTTACAACTTATCCAGGAAGCAGCCGCAGGGCTCTCAGCAGCCGAGAAGAGGAAGCACGCAGCGAGCACCGGCAGCCATCACTCTAGCGGAGCACGCCACCGGCCCCTACTTATAGCCGGCGCCGCGACCCGCGTGACCTGCCGCGCCTCGCGCCGGCCCCGGAGCCCCGCCCCCGGCATGACGCAGCCCCCGCCGGCCCGGCGTGCCCAGCCTGGTGAGCCCGACGGTGGCGCTCATTGGCTTGGCCCGCGCTGGTGGCCACGCCCCCACCAGAGAGCCGGTCCACGTGGGGCGGGACAACCCCTCCCGGCGCCCTCATCCCGGAGTCTCCGTACTGTCTGGCCCCGCCGGCTGGTTACCGCCAGAGACCAAGGGGGGACCTCGCCGTGCCCCCGGAGGCCGTCATGGGGGGTTACAGAGGCTGCGACCAAGGTCATTCCTAGCTCCTTTCTCGGGGCTCCGGAAAGCCGTCCGCGCCTGAAGCCTCACTTTCAGCGCACGCATGACCTGCCGCGCCCGGTCGCCACACCCGTCCCGTCTGCCCGGTGACGCTGCGGGAGAGCTTGCGCCTTGGGGCCCCGGATCCAGTTCTGGCACGTTGTTGCACCTGTGACTTGTCCTTGGCCTGGCACTGTCCCTCGCCTGGGGGAAGTTGGGGGATGCTCACGTGGTCGCTTTGCTCCCGCAGTCATGCACTTGGGTGAAAACAGAAAGACTGAAGAGTCACGGGAACCAGCTTGTCTCCCCAGTTGTGGCGCAGAGCTGCAAGGATGGCTGTGGGTCATTAATTTCCCCGTGGCCGACCTGTGTTTGTAGCGCCGCAGCTGTGGCGAGGGGGAAGGACACTGCTTCGGATTCAAATTCTGACTCCTTGCTGCAGTGTGTCACCTTGAGCAAGTCCCAGATCTCTGACTGCGTTCTCGCAATTGTAAAATGTTACAATTTTACAATTGGCTGCCCACCTTGTGGCTGGAATTAAATGAATTAACGTGTGTGAATGTGGCTAGAACTCAGTAGATGTTCAAGAAAAGCTGATTTCCGCTTTGCTGTTACCGTGAATATGCTTGTTTTAGGATGTAGAAAAGGGTGGAAGGGGATGTTCATTGCAAATGAAAACTGCCTGTATCTTCGGGCTCTGATATAGTATAACTCTTCTTTTTTAGGAAGAAATCCTTATCTTTCCAACACTGAGGATGCCTCTGCCGAAAAGTAGAAAGGGAGGTGAGGAATTGGGGTGGGCCCTCACTGCTGCGCCTCAGGATCAGTAGGGTATAGCCCTTGGAGACCCGGACCTAAGGGAGGAGAGGTAGGGCTCTGCCCCTGGGAAGAAGTTACAGTGCCTTGTAAATAGAAATAGGAGATAGGAGGACCATCCATTTGTGTACAAATGGCATTGTTTCTGGCCTTATCTCTGAATGCTGGGGAAAGAGGTCAGAGATCCTAAAGTAAATCTAATTTCTTCGAATCCAGGCATTGGCACAAACACCCTTCAGCATCTTAGAGAGGCGGTTTGGTGGGGTGGCTAAACACAGACTGTAAGACCAGACCACCTGCTTTGTTACTCCCTAGTCCTGTGACCATAGGCAAATAAATTCTCTGCCTCAGTTTTCTAATCTGTAAAGGGGAGAGAGAGATTGAGAGTTCTAATTCACAGGGTTGTTGTGAGGACCAAGTGAATGAATATAAATAAAGCCCTTCTAAAAGATCTCTTATTCTCTTTGTTCAATAGCTAGCTAAAAGCCTGTTGTACATAGCCCGTGTTTAAAATGAAGCATTTGTCAGTTGTTAGGACCACCCTCATCCCCCTGCCCTTCGATCCAAGCTCTTTCAAATTTCTCCCACGGCTCATAGTGAGGGGACACGCAAAATGGGCTGCTGCCAGAAGAAGAGCAGGGCTGTGGCTCATGCCACATGAATGGGCTCACTGGCCTGGCCCAGACCCTGAGTGCCCACAGGATCTTTGGTGAGTCACTGTCACTAGCTCTGTGAGCCAAGGGTCCCTCCCCACCCTCGTTCTCAGAGAGGACAGAACAAGACAACCTGTGGCATGCTGTAGAACACCGTGCCAGGCACTGTGGGTTTGGAGTCTTCTCACTAATTGGGTGGAGTTAAGCTGCTGAGAGCTAGGAAAGCTGCTCTCCCCCGCATCCCAACCTAGCCCAGACCAGACAAAAGGAGGAGACAATGCCATTTCCGTACTTTTTAGTTCAGAGAGGTACAGTCAAGGAAATGCATTTGAGGTCACTGTTCAATGTGCCTGAAGTAAGCATCCTGGAAATAGTCTGCTTGGAGCAGGGGAACTCAAGTGCGTATGGGAACCTTGTGGAGCCAGACCAGGAACAAAGGTGGCTTCAGAGGCCATCTGTGAGGACTTGGATGGAAGCAGGGGTGAGAACATCCAGAGAAGAGAAGGTAAAGGAGAACCAGCTCCTCCACGTACCAATGCCCTCCCCATCCCCAGATGAATGAGGTAATAATATGTGTGATGCAGTTGAATGCTTACTGTGTGCCAGGTACTGTTTCAGGTGCTCTGCATGGATTGTCTCAGGTGATGCTCTCAATAAAGCTTGGATGAGGTACTTTCCCCTTACATTATAGACAGAGAAACCGAGGCACAGAGAAGGAAGCGACAGTTAAAGCTGCAAAGAACCTAACAAATTTCAAGACTGTGCCTTTTCCCAGATGCCAGCAAGTGCTGAGGCAAGTATGATTGCCCTAGGTGCCAACTCTTATTTGCACTTAAGTTAACACATCCACTTCCTTCTTCTTTCCCCCTCATTTTTATTAACTTGGTTGCTTTTACAGCCTATATTTTGAGCCACGTCAAACCCTGTTGGAATAGAAAAGGACATTTCTAGGAGATCAGTCTTCAAGATTGGCCCCAGTTTCCCCAGAGTAGGAAGAGGCAGGAAGCCAAAGCACATGTTCTCTCCAGAAATAAAGTTGTTGCAGTGACCTAACCATGTCTTAGAGTTACTGAAAACTCTGTTCTCTTGAGACTTCTCAAGAAAGGAAGCCTATCTTGCAAGACAAAACCCACCTCTGGTCAATTCCTACAGGAAATAAGTTTCAAAATAATGTTTCTAGCAAGGAGCACATGTCTCCACCACCACTTTCCCACCGGCTTTGGATGTGGCTGGCCTCTCTGTCTCCAGACAGTTCCCATTTCCCCAGCATCTGTGGCTCTGTCCTGGCAGGGTCCAAGGGATGCTTGGGATCTGGGGTGGGGGAGAGGTGCTTTCACCAAGCCGTGATATGGAGACTGGTTGAGACTGGCCTCAGACCAGCATCCCACAGCAAGAAAAAGCTGAGTTTTGGTTGTGCCAGGCAAATGGGTGGGTCCATTTCTCTGCCAACACAGGAGTATGAGAGGTTGGTCCACCCTCTCCAGATTTTACATGCCTTCACCCTGGCTGCACATGGCCTGGTCTCTTCTCTTTGGCTTTGAGTTCACATATTTGGGTGTGATATGGTATAGGAGCCAGATGGAGGGAATGGAAGCACAATTCTTAGAGCCTGAAATGGTCTGGGTGTCTCAGGAGCCAGCTTCCGAACAGTACAGCATCCTGAATAC
Source organism: Cebus imitator (assembly GCF_001604975.1). Classification (NCBI taxonomy): domain Eukaryota; kingdom Metazoa; phylum Chordata; class Mammalia; order Primates; family Cebidae; genus Cebus; species Cebus imitator. The sequence continues at coordinate 1,232,637 of NW_016107537.1, forward strand.
TTCTTTAGGAGATGTCCCTGGAGACCTAAACTGGGACTTCTCATTTTCCCCAAGGCCCAGTTTTCTCATCTCTTAAACGGGGAAGAAAGGCAACTTGCTGGAAACTCAGAAACTGTGTAATGAAGATCCTGCAGCAGAAAAGGAAGAGGTCAGCTCGCTGCCCGCACAGTCCAGGATGTGTGGTTTTAGGCTGAGAAAGTGAGGGGGCAGCAGGACGTGAGTCATCCCCACAATCATCCAGGAGGAGGTGGAGGGTAATAGCATCGGGCTCTGTATGGCTTCTGTAGCCTTTCATTCATTCGTTCGTCTGTTCAGTCAACAACCTGCTATGGATCTAGTGGATCAACAAGACTGATCAGCCCATGCCTTCATGGGGCACAAACTCCTTGCATTAAGTTTCACACTGAGGACTGGCCATGAACACAACAGCCAAGGAGGCAAAGTCAATCTCTCCCTTCCCCCAACAGACCTGCCATTTCTGTACTTGAACCGCACACCTCGTCTTCCAGTACATCCTTATTTATCATTCGCTCTCTCTGCAGACCTGAGCACAGGAGTCTGTGCCAGGCCACTCACTGCATAGTCCACTCCACACTACAAAGCCTCCTGCTCCCCAGCATCCCTCTTCCCAGGTCAGTGCCCCTCACTCATCTGATCCCTTCAATAAGAGAAAGGTCCCCAACAAGACCCCCACAGAGCTTGCTGGGCACAAAAAGCTGAGTTTTCAGGGAAGGTCTAGAGCCTGGGGCTGTACCTCAGCTTTGCTGGTCCAGAAATTCAGTTGTTTGGGGCACTCAAAGAGAGGCTTCCACTATTGGAAACTGCCTCATGGGAGGCTGAGGTTCTGAGCAGAACCCAGTTTCTTCATTTTCAGTGGGGAAGTCCATCTCCAAATTATAGGGACCCTCTTGCCCTCTGCCTAGAGCCTTGAGTCCACCCCAGACCTGCTGAATGAGAATCTGCATTCTAACAAGATCCCTGTATGGTTCATAAGCATGCCACAGTTTGGGAAGCAGTTACAAGAAGAATGACTCTTGTTACCTGGTAAGTTTAGAAACAATATGTTCACACATTCTTTCTCAATCAGATGTTCAAAAAACACCACTTTTTTTTTTCTGTTTTAAGTCCTGTTTTTCTGAGCAGGCATTCCTACTGTTCTAGGTAAGGAATAGTTTAGCACATGGGCCCTGGGGCCAGACTGTTAGAAATTAAGTCTTGTCTACCATTTCCATGCTATGAGGTTGGGCAAATTGCTTAACTTCTCTGTGCCTCCCATTCCTCTGTAAAGTGGAGTTAAGAGGGTTGTTCTGAGACTTAAGTAAAATGCATAGCAGTATCCCTGGCATTTAGCAAGCATTTATTTGGATATTAATTGGATTTGGGTATGCCCCAGTTTTGTTTTTTTGAGACAGAGTCTTGTTCTGTCATTCGGGCTGTAGTGCAGTGGCGCAATCTCGGCTCACTGCAACCTCCGTCTCCTGGGTTCAAGCAATTCTCCCACCTCAGCTTCTTGAGTAATTGAGACTATAGGCTTCCGCCACCACGCCCAGCTAATTTTTGTAATTTTAGTAGCGCCAAGGGTTTCACCATGTTGGCCAGGCTGGTCTCAAACTCCTGACCTCAAGTGATCCACCCGTCTCGGCCTCCTAAGGTGTTGGGATTACAGGCATGAGCCACCATGCCCGGCTTGTTTTGTTTTGTTTTTGAGACAGGGCCTCACTCTGTCACCCAGGCTGGAGTGCAGTGGCACAGTCTCAACTCACTGCAGCCTTGACCTCCCAGGCTCAGGTAATCCTCCCACCTCAGCCTCCCTAGTATCTGGGACTACAGCTGCATGCCACCATGCATGGCTAATTTTTGTATTTTTTGTAGACTGGGTTTCACCATGTTTCCCAGGCTGGTCTCGAACTCTAGGGCTCAAGCGATCCACCCACTTCGGCCTCCCAAAGTGCTGGGATTACAGCCATAACTCACTGCACCTGGCCTAATTTTGTATATACCACCTTTACCATGTTTTAGGATGAAGTGCTTCTGTGGCTGGTGTCATCCATTTTGCACAAATTCTTCCCAGTTTTATTTTCAAAAAGTGATTTTCTTCCTGGGGGCAACTTATATTGCCCCAAAATATATCCATTTTAGGACTGTCCACTTATTCAGCCGTTCAGCACCCACCACCCACAGAGAATTAACTTTTTAACTGTGACCTGGGATACTGCCCCTACCTTTTATTTTTTTAACTCCTCCCTCTCCACCCACTTGCCTCTCCCTTTTTAATGAAAATCAAATGTTAATGGTGATTTGTAAAAACCTTATATATATATGTGTATATATATATATATATGTATATATATATATATGTATATATATATATGTGTGTATATATATATGTGTATATATATATGTGTATATATATATATGTGTATATATATATGTGTATATATATATATATATATATATATATATATGTGTGTAGGACTCACTCTTCTGTTTCCAGGTACCTTCAAAGGCACTGTTTCATTTTATCTTCACATCTGTGTGATATAGGCAAAGCAAGTATTTTTACCCTATCACAGGGAAATGAGGGTCTGAGAGCGCACAGGCAGGCAAATAGCAAGTTGTAGAGTAGGGCCTGGAGTCCTGCACAGGCGGCCCTGGCGGGCTCTGGATGAGAGACTCCAAGTCTACTGTTTTTCTTACCACCCTGTGTGAACTCCCCACTTAAGCCAAAGGAATGACTTCAGGCCAGAGAAGTGAGAGAAAGGGGCAAAAGAGAGGGTATTTCATGCAGTGACTTCAAATACCCTATTCCATTGACCCCATTCGAATTCATATTTATCAGACTTGCATTCTTTAATTCATAATATACGGGCCCTGAAACAACCAGACTAATAGGGGAAATAGTTTAGGGCAAGAGCAGCTCAAGATTTTTAAAAATTATTATAAAAATAAGACATTCTCATGTAAAAACTATACCATAGAGAAGAATATCAAGTGAAAAGTGCTCCTCCCTAGAATCTCAACTTTCTAGTCGAACCCCCGACATTCCTACTTTTAATCATTACTTGTGATATACACACACATATAAGGTATTTCTACTATAATATATAGTATATACCTTTTTTCTTTTTAATCAAATGAAATCATGCCATGGGGTTTTGCAACTGTCTTGATAACTTTGCATGTCACTGCATAGAGATCTCCCTGTGTGCCTTCTTTTATTATCTGCAGTGGAGTCGACCATTATAAACCATGTGCATGTCCTTGTGCGAGTGATTAGCTGGGTCATGGGCTATGCAAATGTTTTCATTTTATATGCTATTGCCAAATGTCCACCCAGCATGTAAGAGAAAATGCCAGTTTCAAGGGTGGGGATGTTTTTGGATCTCCTTCTGATCATACATGGCTGGTGGCCTCATGGCCCATCCACATTTCCTTTGCCAACATTAACCTTGGCTTCAGCATCTTTTTTTTTTTTTTTTTTTGAGA
>NW_016107537.1:1236319-1251834 GCF_001604975.1 Cebus imitator
TCTGTTGCCAGACACCAGGCTGGAGTGCAGTGGCATGATCTTGGCTCACTACAACCTCAGCCTCCCGGGTTCAAGCAATTCTCCTGCCTCAGCCTCCCGAGTAGCTGGGACTACAGGTGCATGCCACTACACCCAACTAATTTTTGTATTTTTAGTAGAGACAGGGTTTCACTTTGTTGGCCAGGATGGTCCCGGTCTCTTGACCTCATGATCCACCCGCCTCGGTCTCCCAAAGTGCTGGGATTACAGGTGTGAGCCACCACGCCTGGCCTAATTTTGTATTTTTAGTAGAGATGGGGTTTCTCCATGTTGGTCAGGCTGGTCTCGAACTCCCAACCTCATGTGATCTGCCCGCCTCAGTCTCCCAAAGTGCTGGGATTACAGATGTGAGCCACCATGCTCGGCGGCATCTCTAACTCTCAGTAGAATGAAACCTCTGGACTCTGATCCTCAGCAGTGCAGCTTTTTCTCCTCTTTCCAGCTCTGTAGTGATCACTGATGAGCAAGCCTGTCTCTCCCTTTCACTGGCCCTTTCCACTGAGACCCTGGCCTCTTACCTTGATCCATCCTCCTCCCAGCCTGCGCTTTCTGGAACAGCCCCCCAAGGCCCAGCTGGTGGGTGCCTCCTTCCCCAGGGGTGTGGGGTATATGGTTGTTTTTGTGGCAAGGTCATACTCATGGTCACCTCCTTGCTTGTTGATGTTCCCTGCGGTTGGCATGGTGATTGTTATGGGGTCAGCGTGGATAACCAAACCCTAAAGACACACAGCTTTGCTGCTAGGAATTTTTAATCTGTAGTTACTCACCGTCTCAGCAAAGGCTGGCTCATATCTCTTACTGCTAAGGGCGCTGATGATGAAACCAGCCCTCACCCTCACCTTCCAGTGGTTACCCACTTTCACTTCCCATCTGTCTGCTTATGCCTGGGCCAAAACAGGGACCGCCCAGCCTCACTAATGTTTACAGCCCTCGGGATGATTTCTAGCCACCAGCTCTGATGGGCCCTATGATGAAGGAAGAAGAGAAGAATCAGTAGCAAAGGGAAAAGGAATCATTGCTGGTGCGCTGGGTCCCAGCCCTGAGCTATGAACACCCAGGGCATTCCCAGAGAGTGCCTGGTCCAGCCAGCTGCCTGACTTCCATTACTGCCTAACCACAAGAATGAAGACCAAAGCCAGGGGGGCACTGGGGCCAGGCGCAGGCTGGCAGGCCTGGCACACAACGGAGGGAGAGGGAATGCAGCCTGTTGTGAAATCTAAGATTAGCATCTCTATCCACACTGTCCACCTAATCTGCCTTTTTCTGTCTCATTGTCTCCTTTGTCCCAGCAAATTCAGTACTTCCTTCTCACAGTCTCCTTCCCTTTTGCCTCCAAACACCTGTGCCTTCCCTCTTGTTCCTACCCATCACTTCCACTGCCTGCTCCCTGAGATAACAGTCTCTACCAGTCCACCTTCCTTCCCCTCCGCCTGCTCTCCTTTACCCTGAAAGGTATTGCCCCCTTCCACACCCCTGCTAAAACTCCTATTGCCCCTTAGCTTCAGACACCCCAGCCTCTTCTCAGCGCTCTCTCTCAAACCTCTGCAATTGATAATGCTAATAGAGCACTTCCTTAGGACTGTCTTCTCCCCTGACACCTGTGTATGCCCCACCTCTCCAATTCCACAGCAGCTTCCTTCTTCCCCATCCCCAGTACCTGTCCCTCCACATTTTTTTCGGGGGTTTCACCTAATGCATCCCTGCCCTAAATCACCACCTCCCCATGCACATTTCCACCAGACCTCCATCTCCTGGCCCATAGCTCTCAATGCAAGCTGCTTATCTCTTCTGTTAAATATAACATTTAAAACAAAATGCCTCAGCTTCTCACCTCCCACCCTGAGCAGCCGCCCTCTCATGATTCCCCTGCTTCAGCAACCAGAGCTGCACCTCTCTTAGATACTCTGAAGCTTCACGCCTGGTGTCCTTTGAATCCAACTTCCATACAGCATCAGTCTTTACATCCTCTGAGATTTCTCCCAAATCAGAGCTCCCCGTTCTGTCACCTTTTCCGGATTATTGAGTCTTGGGTGGCCCAGTCCTGTACACTCTCCCCATGTGCCTTCATCATACTCCCTTATGTGGACACCTCTCGGGGCCCTCTGTTTGTAGAATGGGGCCCAGCCATGCAGATTTTTTTTAGTGCACACCCTCTTGTCTGTCCCCACTGGGGAACCTCCCTCTCCATGCTCATCCCAGGGCTGACTTGCCCCAGGCCCAGTGTGCACTTCACCTCTGTGCACCCCTTTATCATCTATGGGAGAAGATCTCTTCTCTAAATTTAACTCAAAAATGCAGATGCCCGCCCCATGCATTGGGTTGGGCATGGTCTGCCTTCTTTGCCTATATATTTCTTTTCCCAGCAAAATCAGAAGCTCCTGGAGTGGCTTTACATTTCTTCATGCCCTGCTAAGATGGGGTTGGTAAATTCATAAGCTCAGGAGCAAGGCCAGAAGGCATATACAGGAGGTAGACAAGAAAGACAGTGTTGGCTGCACAAAACCCATCTATAGATTGACTGGACCCATGGGCCACACCAGTTTGAGATTCTCAGCCTGCTGCCTGACCCTGTCAGTGAGTCCATGAATCCTTTGTAGTTGATGCCCCAGAGGCAGCAGTCAGTCCTCAGCGTCTGGCAGACTGTTGGTGGGGGTGTTGACCTGATTTCCCTGGCCCAGTGTAGAAGGAGCAGCCTGCCTCAGCAGGCCCAGAGCAGTCGGCTTCTCTTCTCACCCTGCAGGCTGTGCTGCACCTGAAGTCAGGTGCTGCCACGGGGCTCTGGCTTCCTGTGAGGTCTGATCAGCAGTCACTTTTCTCACTCCCATTCTAAGGAAAGAGTGGGCCTGCCCCTCCTCCACTCATGACCCACTCAAAGCTGGCCAGAACAAGTTTATCTGGAGTTTGTGGGGGCAGTTTCGGCTGGGCAGCACCTTTATGCTCTGAAGCATTTGGGAGGTGGGGAATCGGGTGGAGACAGAAGGACAAGAGGAGAAAGGCAGAGAGCGAGTTGCAGGGGGAAAGAAGCCCCTGGAAACCGGGGCCCTATTTTCACTCCTGTGGCCTGCCCTCCCCTCCCGCCCTCCCACTGCCCCAGGCTCAGGCCACCCCGCAGCCCTGGACGCCTCTCAGGTGCTTCCCAGGCTGCAGTCTCGCCCACCACACCCAACAACCTCCACGGGTGGCAAGACTCAGCTGCTGAACCATCGCCTCCCCACTCCCACTGCCTGCAAGGCTAACTCCAGACCATTCTGTCTGGCTGGAGCTTTCCATGACAGGGCCCTCCACTGTCTGTCTAGCTTTATTTTCCACTCTTTCACCAGGGGAAAAATGGACTCTGCCCAGTCCAGCTTGTCACCACCACCTCCTGTGCACTGAAGCAAGTGGCCTCACGTGGCTACCTTCGAAAGTTAACTTCCTCAGGAATGTGAGCAGCTCCCAAGTCTGTCCCCTCATTCTCCTCCTGGCAGCAAGCCAGGGGCAGCACAGTTACCCTAATTCCACAGATGAGGAGAAAGGGGCTCAGAAGAAATCAAGTACTTCTCAAGACCACAGCAAGACAAGCAGGAGAGCTAGTCTCAACTCAGGCCCTTTGTGCTCCACAGTTCAGGGACTTTCCATATTTCGTTAGTTAAAAGAAAACTGTGAGCTCCTGGGAACCTGGGCAAGACTGTACTTTTTTTGCTTGACAGTGTGTACATGGGTATCTTGGTTCATTCAGGCTGCTGCTATAACAGAGGACTATAGACCAGATGGCCTGTATGCAACAGAAATTCATTTCTCACAGGGAGGCTGGGAAGTCCAAGATCAAAGCGACAGCAGAGTCAATGTGTGATGAGGGCCGGCTTTCTGGTTCATAAACAGCCAGCTTCTCACTGTGTCCTCACATGAAGGAAGGGGAGAGGAAGCTCTCTGGTGGTCTCTTAAATTTATAAGGGTACTAATCCCATTCATGAGGCCTCCACCCTCATGACTGCATCACTTCCCAAAGGCCCCACCTCCAAATCTTATCACATTGGAAATTAGTTATCAACATGAATTTGAGGGAGACATTTTTTCCCCCTTTTTTTTTTTTTTTGAGACACAGTCTCACTCCGTCACCAGGCGTCAGGCTGGAGTGCAGTGGCACAACCTCAGCTCACTGCAACCTCTGCCTCTTGGGTTCAAGTGATTCTCCTGCCTCAGCCTCCTAAGCAGCTTGGATGACAGGTGCATGCCACCACGCCTAATTTTTGTATTTTTAGTAGAGACAGGGTTTCACCATGTTGGCCAGGGTGGTCTTGAATTCCTAACCTCAGGTGATCTGCCCACCTCAGCCTCCCAAAGTGCTGGAATTACAGACGTGAGCCACCACACCTGGCCTTTTTCTTTTTTAATCGTTTTTTAAATTTAAAATTTTTGGCCTAGTGCAGTGGCACGTGCCTGTAGTCCCAGCTATTCGGGAGGCTGAGGCTGGAGGATCTCTTGAGCCCAGGAGTTCTGGGCTGCAGTGCGCTATGCCAATCGGGTGTCCGCACTAAGTTCGGCATCAATATGGTGATCACCCGGGAGCGGGGAACCACCAGGTTGCCTAAGGAGGGGTGAACCGGCCGAGGTCGGAAACGGAGCAGGTCAAAACTCCCGTGCTGATCAGTAGTGGGATCGTGCCTGTGATTAGCCACGGCACTGCAGCCTGGGCAACATAGCAAGACCCTGTTTCTTAAAAAATAAAAACAAAAATAAAAAATTTTGTTGTTGTTGAGACAGGGTCTCACTCTGTCGCCCAAGCTGGAGTGCAGTGGCATGATCACTGCTCACTGCAACCTTCTCCTCCTGGCTTCAAGCAGTCCTCCCACCTCTGCCTCCCAAGTAGCTGGGACCAAAGGCACATGCCACCATGCCTGGCTAATTTTTGTATTTTTTGTAGAGATGGGATTTTGTCACATTGCCCAGGCTGGTCTTGAGCTCCTGGGCTCAAGTGATCCACCAGCCTTAGCCTCCCAAAGTGCTGGGAATATAGGCGTGAGCCACCATGCCCGGCCACAAACTTTCTATCTAGTGACCCTATTGCTCGTGGGTTACAACTACAATATGTAACAAAACAGAGCTAGGTAAATAATTAAGAGGAGCAGTCATGCATTTTCTTTGGTTTTGTTTTGTTTCTTCTTCTTCTTTCTTCTTTTTGAGACACTCTCACTCTGTCACTACAACCTCCTCCTCCCAGGTCCAAGTGATTATCCTGCCTCAGCCTCCCAAGTCGCTGGGACTTAAGGCATATGCCACCACACTTGGATTATTTTTGTACTTTTTAGTAGAGAGGGGCTTTTGCCATGTTGACCAGGCTAGTCTCAAACTCCTGACTTCAAGTGATCTGCCTGCCTCAGCCTCCCAAAGTGCTGGGATTACAGGTGTGAGCCACCTTGCCCAGCCTGGGTTTTTTGTTTTGTTTTGTTGAGATGGAGTCTGGCTCTGTCGCCTGGCTGGAGTGCAGTGGTGGATCTTGGCTCACTGCAGCTCTGCCTCCTGGGTTGAAGCGAATCTCCTGCCTCAGCCTCCCAAGTAGCTGGAACTACAGGTGTGCACCATCATGCCCAGCTAATTTTTGTATTTTTAGTAGAGACAGGGTTTCACCATGTAGGCCAGGCTGGTCTTAAACTGCTGACCTCAAGTGATCCACCCTCCTCAGCCTCCCAAAGTGCTGGGATTACAGGTGTGAGCCACCGCATCCGGCCTGATTTTGTTTTTTTAGTCTACAGAGTTCCTCAAATTTGTTTTAAAATTAAATTTCCCCTCCCTTAATAGACAGAACAGCACTGACCTCCTATAAGGCAATCGCTAAGGTTCAAAGAACAAAGCACGAGGGAGGCTCAGACTCAGGCAGAACCTGGCTGGCGTGTGCTCACGGGGTTTCTCTCTGCAATGGCAGGCTCTGCAGAATGGAGCTCACAGTGTTTGTGGTCTCTTTCTTCCTGAAAGATGTGCGGTTACCGCAAACAGGACAAACCGGATCCATGTAATGTCATGATGTACATACTGTTTATGTTTCATGATCTGTGTCATTTCTGACAGTGATCAAAATGGCTTAGACCCGGAATGTTGCTATGTTGGGATGGAAGATGGAGGCACAGGCTTGCCTACCCTCCCCCACCCCTGAATCCACTCCCCTGTGTGCAGGTGAGGTGCAGCTGGAGAGAAAGGGATCCCCGAAGGGTGCGAGGTTGGCTTAAACTGACAGATGAGCACTTGGGTCACACTTGAATCTGTTACCAGCTGCCCTTATTCCCTCCGAATGGATCATTAGTTCTCCTTCAACCCCAGCTCTAAGAACTTGCTTTTGAGAGCCAAGGATCTCCTGCAAAGCCCAGGTTTATTTTTTTAATTTCTTTTTTTTTTTTTTTTTTTTTTTTTTTTTTTTTTTTTTTTTTTTTTTTTTTTTTTTTTTTTTTTGAGATGGAGTTTCGCTCTGTTGCCCAGGCTGGAGTGCAATGGCGTGATCTTGGCTCACTGCAACCTCCGCCTCTTGGGTTCAAGCGATTCTCCTGCCTCAGCCTCCTGAGTAGCTGGAAATACAGGCACTTGCCACCACGTCCGGCTAATTGTATTTTTAGTAGAGATGGGGCTTCACCATGTTGGCCAGGCTGGTCTCGAACTCCTGACCTCAAGTGATCTGCCTGCCTTGGCCTCCCAAAGTACAAGGATTACAGGAGTGAGCCACCGCACCCGGCCTATTTTCTTAATTTCTTAAGTGGTGAAGTTTCTATACAAGGTGAATGGATAACAACAGGGCCTTGTGATTGAATTCCATCACTGCTCCCTGCCCTCCTGTTCCACCGAGGTATGCCCTGGCCTGCCTCTCCCAGCTGTGGCTTCAGAGCTGGTGGTGACCCCTGCCCAGGCAACAACAGGGAAGAGATGGGCACCTCTAGACACCATGATGCAACAATTCCTCTCTCCCATTCACGCACACTTTTTGGAATGGGAGGAGAGGCATTTCCCTGGCTGAGGTCCCTCCAGCAGCTCAGTTGAAGAGCTAGCCACCTAAAACAGATTTGCATTACAGTACAGTGTAACAAGAGCCATGTTAGAGCTGTGCACAAAATATGGCTGGGGCACCAGGTGGAGTTTGGGAATCTTCGTGGTGTAGGGACGGGTGTGTTAAAGCAGTGAAGGAAAGATAAGGCACTAAACAGGAAGGCTGCCAAGAGCAGGCCCAAGGAGTGTGAAGTCTATCACCATTGTCAGAAAGCCCCACCTAGACTTCTACTTTTTTTTTTTTAAGGCAGGGTCTTACTCTGTCACCCAGGCTGGAATGCAGTGGCGCAATCTTGGCTCACTGCAACCTCCGCCTCCTGGGTTTAAGCAATTCTCCTGCCTCAGCCTCCCATGTAGCTGGGATTATAGGCACCTGCCACCGCACCTGGCTAATTTTTGTATTCTTAGTAGAGATGGGGTTTCATCCTGTTGGTCAGGCTGATTTTGAACTCCTGACCTCAGGTAATTAACCCACCTTGGCCTCCCAAAGTGCTGGGATTACAGGCCTGAGCCACCATGCCCAGCCCAGCTTCTACTTCTTAATGAGGGCAGACTCTCTTGAGTCTGGAAATCAGAGCAAGCGGAAGCCCTCATTTGTTTATAGTTTAATCCTAACCTGATCCTAGCTTGGAGGCAAAGCTTCTCTCACTTTAGCAATGACAGCTTCTCTGTACACTTTAGGATCTTGGCTTTCCACCTACAAGTCCCAACAAGCACTTTCTAAACAAATGAAATTAAAGAAAATATCAGAGTGCATCCAACAGAGTATTATTTCATAAACTTTTGATTCAGTGACGTGTGTTTGTGTATTCGTCTGGGCGGTAATGTAAGATGCATTTCTTACTGTGAGTTGAGGTTTTTTTTTTTTTTTTTTTTTGCCGTCCCTCCTCTCCCGTGAGTTGAGGTTTTAAAAGTTTAAGGGAAACATCATTTAAAGGAAGACATCCGTTCATCAAATATTAAGTATGATCAAAAACTATATCTTGTTCTAGGGTAAAGAAAGGAGCACGACTTAGCTCCTTCACTTAGGCAGCTGTGAATCTGAGGGCAAAAAGACAAACATACCAGTAGGACAGGATGTGAAAACCACACTAACAAAGTGGTGTCAGAGTGCCTGGAGTCGGGAGGAGGAGCCACCACCTTCCGGGGACCCCAGTGCTCCCGGAGGAAGTGGTGTGTGGGCTGGTCCTGAAGTGGGCTACAGGAGGAAACATGTTCCTGGTGGGGATGGGGGTGTGGACGGAGAGCTATAGCCTGGTGTGGGAATCCAGGGCAAGGGGCTGCTGGACAAGGCTTGGGCAGAGGTGCCAGGAAGGACACAGGGGCAATGATGACAGGGAGGAAACGATCAAAGGGAACCAAATACTGACTTTATCCTGTGGGAGATGTGGGAGACACACACACACACACACACACACACACACGCCATCTTGGCTCAGTGAAGCCTCCGCCTCCTGTATTCAAGCAATTTTTCTGCCTCAGCCTCTCCCGCGTAGCTGGGATTACAGGCGCCTGCCACCACACCTGACTAATTTTTGTATTTTTAGTAGAGACGGGGTTTCACCATGTTGGCCGTTCTGGTCAGAAATGTGGGATGTTTTTTGTTGTTTCAAAAGGGGATGACAATGGGAGTGACTTGAGGGCCAAATGTTGCATTTGTCCTGATTTCAAGGACTTTTCTGGTTTATCTGAACATTCGTCATGATTAAAACAGGATACAGTGAAGCAGTGTTTCCTCCTTGCTCTCCAGCTAATTCTAGTGTTGATGTGTGGCCACCTGCCTTTCCCACAAAGCCTTATTGCTTTCCTATTTTTTCTCATTATCCCCACTGAGGACTAACTCCAGCTGCAGAAAAGACACAGAGGGGGAGAAATGTTTTTCTCTAACACCTCTCCTTAACCCCCAAGGGCTGCAGGCAAGCTGGCTTTAGAAAGAGACAGCAGGGCTGAGAACTTGCTTTTCAGCTCAGCACATAGGGAGTGGCTTGGAAAGTAGAGATAAAAGAGAATAGTAAAAACAACCAAAGGAGCTAACATTTTATGCAAAAACATTTCTTAGTCGTAGATCCAGAATATAGTGTCTGCCTTCTCCTAGGTAATTTCTTGGAACCCAGTAAATTGGAAAGGGGTGGCAAATATCCCATATTTAAATGTAGCTGTCTAAGGGCTAAAGTTAGGGACTGGAATTTACCAACCTCACCCCAGCCTCATTGTGGACTTCTTCCTTCCATGATGTTCGCCTTGAGTTGGAATTTTTTTTTTTTTTTGAGATGGAGTCTAGCTCTATAGCCCAGGCTGGAGTAGTACAGTAGTGTGATCTCAGCTCACTGCAACCTCTGCCTCCCTAGTCCCGGTTCCAGCAGTTCTCCTACCTTAGCCTCCCAAGTAGCTGGGATTACAGGCACGAGCCACCATGCCCAGCTAATTTTTGTATTTTTTAGTAGAAATGGGGTTTCACCATGCTGGCCAGTCTGGTCTTGAACTCCTGACCTCGTGATCCTCCCGCCTTGGCCACCCAAAGTGCTGGGATTACAGGCGTGAGCCACCATGCCCAGCCGGAACTCTTATATGAAGAGTTGTCCCACAGCGTGATGGGTGCCCTTCTGTGTTGTTCATTCCTATGCAGAAGCTGATCTCCTTTGCTCTTCACACCAAGCCCCTTTCAACCCTTTCTCCAAGTGTCTTCTGCTGTCTGGAATTCTCTGGCTCCTTTTCTACACCTACCTGAAATCCCATATCCTCCAGGAAAGCAGCCCAAACAAAGTGCCCAGAATTCCTAAAACATTTTTGGTCTTTAGATCTTTATGAATGATAAAGGAATCGTTCATTCCTTTATGTATAACCTCAGGATGTTAAATGTTTGTCACTGAGATGTTAAGCATTGCAAATTCTTGGATCTCAGAGACACTAACTCATCCTTCTGTGCCCGGCTCAGAGCTGAGGATGTAACAGGATTTCAGAATTGAGATCTAATATAAATCTGGTGCAAAACCTGAGTTCAAGTCCCTGGGAGCTTGGGAGCTTCCTTTGCCTCCTTCCTAAAGGGCAACTCCCCTTTTGTAAAACTGGACTAGTCATTCTACCTACAATTTAGGGATGTTGCAAGGATTAAATGAAACTAGAAACATGTTTAGCATGTTACTGGGATTAATTATTTTTACTATGAAGTGACAAGATGGAAGTCAAAGGGCATTTTTTATTTGCTTGTTTCTGTTTATACTCAACTTTAGGGTTTTCCCTGTGCTTGTGAGTTTTATTTGTATTGATTTTTGAGATGTGAAATAGTAAAATGATTTTAAAAGTTAGGTCAGAACAAAAAGAAGGTCAGGATTGGTAGCTCACACCTGTAATCCCAGCATTTTGGGAAGCAGAGGCAGAAGGACAGCTTGAGCCCAGGAGTTCAAGACCAGCTGGGCAACGTAAGGAATGCCCATCTCTCCTAAAAATAAAATAAAATGAACAAAAAGAGATATTCATAGAAGTCTCATTCCCCTTCATTCCCTTTATTTCCATCATGTTCTTCCCATGCCCTGCAGGTAGCTAATCTCATTCATCTCTGTTTTTCTCTTTTTGCTTCTTTTTCCTTGAACAAATAGGTAAATGTTCTATTTCCTCCTCTCAAAGGTATACTCCAGACAATGTCCTTTAAGACCAGTTTTTCAGGACTCTGGCCATCTTTTGCACAGGCTGGTTGAGAGGTTGGGAGGTGCTAGGTGGGCAGGAGCTCTGTGACAATGGCCTTAGATGTGTCCTAATCCTCCCTTCTTTCTTCACGTGACTAGCTGTATCATAAATACTTAACCCCAGGTCCCAAAGGTGTCTCTATGATTGGTAATGGGGCCACAACCCAGTTCCTGCTACCCAGGAGACTGAGGTTCAGGTTTCCTGCCCTAATGAAGCATCTCCACCAAGCTCAGCATGGCCTGCTGATTCTCCTGGAGATGGAGACAATGCAGGTAATAGACTGGAGTGGATTTCAGAAGAATCACTGTTGGTACTTGCAGAGCCATGACAAGCACCGGCCACACTCCTGTGACCTTCACGCCTTATGAGAAAACAGCACTTTATGCTTCCACTGTGTTTTTTTTGTATTGTTTGTTTTTTCTTTTTAATGAGAGCTGAAGAACCAAAGCCAAAAGACCCCTGGTTGTTTCTCTGTAGGGCCTCATTTTAAGCAGGGAAAAACCTGAGTAAATTAAGGTTCGCAGCCCTAGGGCGGTGGCCCAAGGCGTGGAGCTGCACCGCTGGAGGTATTCATCGGAAAAAGCAGTGGGAGGGGAGAATTCTGTCTTGGGGTCAAGCTGTCCACAAGTCTGCTAGGAGGCTATGACTCACTCTGAGGAAAAGGAGTGCCCTGTATTCTGGAGGAGGCTGCTTTCTCCAAACAGGAGATCTGTGGCCAAGGAAGGAAATGAAGCAATCCAAGTCTGATCAGCAGCTGTGGGAGAGGCAGATCTAGATGTCCATGCCACCCCAAACTCTTTCTGCTTAGTATTTGCCCTGTGCCCTCAAGGAACAAACAGCACTAAATAACTGGATTCTGGTGGGAAGGGAATCAGGCCCTATCTTGGGCCCTCTCTGGACCTTAGTTTTTCCAACGGTGAGTGGGTGGACTGGACGGGAAGGAAACTGTCAGCCAACTCATGTCCCAACTCAGCCTATGGCTGCATTTTCTCTTACAGTTAGAAAAACAATTGAATTGAGGTGCCTTGGCATGAGGCTCTTTCCTCCAGTTCAGCATAGCCACTATCATTTCCTGCCGTCTTACCCTAAGTCAGCTTCACAAATTCAGGCTCCCTGCCTGCCCTTTGAAGTTACTTGAAATGGTAACTCCTGCGCAAACAGCGACCAAGTCCCTTCCAGCTCTGGGGTCCAGGATTCTATGCCTCGGAGAAACAGTGAGTAGAAGCAGGGTGAGCAGGCTTCACCAGGATGTGAAGGAGATGATCCTTAGTCTCAGCATGCTACAGAGGGTGAGTGTGGCAGCATACCAGGGCCGAACATCTGCCAGGCAGCTTAGGGAGAACTCAAAACAGCATTTTTTACAGCCTCCTGGTGCATCCTGTTTCCCTGGTGCTGCTGCCACCAGTAAGTTGGCACCATGCCCACCTTGCAGTGGGCAGTGAGGGGGCTAGGTACCCATTTGTCCGATTTCCTAAGCAGGTGCTGGCAAGGTGGTGCCCAAGTTCAGCCTGCCCCCTGCTGGGTGAGCATAGAAGCTGCTGTGGGGTCTGAGACCACAGAAAATCCCGCAGGGAAGGAGGCAGTGCCCTCTCTCAGATTCTCCACATCTGAGAGGTGGAAACGGCGTGGGTGTGGGCTGCTGCGTCCCTGCCACCTTCTAAAGAAGGCTCAGTCTCTAGGAAGGTAGTCTCAGGTCATGTAAGTCTGTGTTTAATCAAAATCCCTTTCTCTTTTTTTTTGAGACAGAATCTCGCTCTGTTGCCCAGGCTGGAGTGCAGTGGTGCGATCTCGGCTCACTACAACCTCTTCCTCCTGAGTTCAAGTGATTCTCCTGCCTTAGCCTCCCTGGTAGCTGGGACTATACGCATCAGCCACCAAGCCCAGCTAATTTTTGTATTTCAAGTAGAGACGGGGTTTTACCATACTGTCCAGGCTGGTCTTTAACTCCTGACCTCAGGTAATCTGCCTGCATCGACCTCCCAAAGTGCTAGGATAATAGGCATGAACCACCGTGCCCAGCCCCCAAATCCCTTTTCTGACATAGGACCTGGCACAATGATGCACTCAATAAATATATATTGAATAAATAACTACGTCAGTGGTTACCTGCTCCCATCTTGTTTGGGAGGGCAACTTTATTGTTTTTCTTCCTCAACTTCCCCTAATAGGCACTAACCCCCAGTGTCTACTCGGGGTTCTGCCTGTCTCTCCCAATTCCAAGCTGGTGCTCCAGCCTGAGAATCTTCCTCTGGGCTCCCCAGGGCATGGCTCCTCCAGTTCTTCAGCCCCAACCCAGGTTCCTGCTGAGATGAGCACAAATCCCCCTTTTCTCTCTGTATTTCCTTCTGCCTCCCTTTTGAACACCTGGATTCTCATTCCACCTTGAGCTCACTAAACTTAGAGATATTCTCTCCTTCCTGAAGCACCCACAGGGGTGTTTCTGCCCCCACTTCACTATTAGCTGTTGTTATGTAACACATGGACACGTGTCCATGGGGTAGGGTGGACAGCAGGAAGGGTTGGGAAATTCTGGTTTCTAGGAGGGAACTCTGGGGCCCCCTAGGGTTGTCCTGGGATAGGGCCGGGGCCAGTTTGGGGCTGGGGTAGGGCTGTGTGGGACTGAGCTGAATGCACCATCAAAGATGAACTTTTCTTCAAACCTATTTCAGGTATTCTCACTTAGCCTTACACGATGATCTCACCAGATTTAAAGGAAAATTGTTTTTTTTTCCTAGTATACCTATTTCTCTTCCCACTTATATTTCCTAATCAACAATAGAGATCTGTTTTTGATTAGCTAGATAAAATACATAGGAACAATTCGGCAGGGTGCAGAGGCTCACACCTGTAATCTCAGCACTTTGGGAGGCCAAGGCAGGTGGATCACGAGGTCAAGAGTTTGAGACCATCCTGGCCAAATTGGTGAAACCTCCGTCCCTACTAAAATTACGAAAATTAGCCAGGCATGGTGATGCACACCTGTAATCCCAGCTACACAGGAGGCAGAGACAGGAGAACTGCTTGAACCCGGGAGGTATAGGTTGCAGTGAGCCGAGATCATGCCACTGTACTCCAGCCTGGGCAACACAGCAAGACTTCATCAAAAAAAAGAAAAGAAAAGAAAAATTCAAAGGGCTATAGAGTCAGTAAAAAGTTATATTCACCCCACTCATTCCTCCACTTCCCTTGCCCAGAGACAGTCTGCCACCATTTTCTTGCGGCTCCTTCTAGAAACAATATCATGAACACCCAGCTATATGTGTATGTATAGGCATGCATTCAGTCAGTATTTCAGCACCTGCTATGATTCAGGCAAAGTTCTCCTATAAAACATATAAAAGTCCTTGCTCTAGAGGAGGCAGGGAGTCAGAGAATAAATGAGGTAAATCAAATATATGACATGTTAGATGTTGATATGTGCAGTGGAAAAAACTTACACAGGGTAGGTGAGTTGGGACATGGTCCCGAGTGCCTTTCCCCTGGGCTGCCGCTACACGCCCTGAGAAACCTGGGGCCGCAGAGCTGGTGCAGATCTCAATTCTGGTTTCTCACACACAGGGGCCCTGCCCTGCCCTGGTGAGTCACCCCTTCACTTGGCTTCCTGGTGTTGGAGGGCAGGCCTCCCTCACTGCCTCAAGGCTGCTCATCATCTTCAGCTTATAGCCTGGGTCACTGTTGATTAATGCTTTGCTGGCTTTAATTAAGTGGTCTATGGGCCAGGAGAATAAAGATCAATATCATCTGGGGACTTGTCAGAAATGCAAATTCTCGGGCCCCACCCCAATACTACTGGATCAGAAACTCTAGGTTGGGATCCAGCAATCTGTGTGGTTTTTGTTTTTGTTGTTACTGTTGTAGAGACAGGGTCTTGCTATGCCACCCAGGCTGGAGTGCAGTGGCTATTTACAGGCACAGTCATAGCGCCCTGCAGCCTCAAACTCCTGGGCTCAAAAGGTCCTTGTGCCTCAGCCTCCCAAGTAGCTAGGACTACAGGTGTACCCTACTGCACCCAGCCAAGCAATCTGTTTTAAAAAGCCTTCCAGGTAGCTCTGATGCATGATAATGCTTATGAACCTCTGCTCTGCAGAAATGCCTTACCATCTCACATGCCTACCAGCTGTGGTCATAAGGACATGTCTTATATAATCGCACCAAGTTTTGAAAAATATTTTCCAAGTGAAATCCTAGACAGATGCACAAATTGTATGTTAAGAAGCAACAGGTAAATCTTACAGCCCAATTATTTGAAAATAAGAATAAAGTCATTTGAGTCTGGCCCTTCTTATTCAATTTGTCAGGTAAGAATATTCATAGAAGATTGCCTTAGTCCTATCCTAAATTCCTATCCCTGAATCCTGTTATTTAAAAGATGACAAAATTTGAGCCTAGGCAAGGTAGCGAGAGACCCCATCTCTACAAAAATTTTTAAAGAAATAGCCAGGGGCAGTTGGCAGTCCCACAGATCTGTCTCTTGCTTCAACAGCGTTTAGACGGAGCAGATTTGGGGACTCCTTCTTTCAGCCTCCGACACCCTCTGATTTCCTCTCCACTTGCAACCTCTGGGACCATCTTCTCGGCCATCTCCTGCTTCTGGGAACCTGCTGACACAATTTTTGTGCTTAGCTCCTTTTTGCCGACCAACCATGAGCGCCCACATTCGTCAGAATTATTCCACCGACGTGGAGGCAGCATCAACCACCTGGTCAATTTGCACCTGCAGGCCTCCTACGCCTACCTCTCTCTGAGCTTCTACTTCGACTGTGATGATGTGGCTCTGGAAGGCA
>NW_016107537.1:1252764-1254386 GCF_001604975.1 Cebus imitator
AAAAAAAAAAGGAATCAGTGATGGGCAGCTAAAAAAAAAGAAAAATTTCTGGAAATAAATGAAATTAAAAGAGCATAAAATATGAGTGATTAAAATACTGCTAAATCGTATTAGATAATTTCTCTTCCTCTTTACACTTTGCAGAAGAAAAGGTCAATGGCACTTATGATCATTAGGCAATGTGTAAAGCATTTGATGTGCGTAATCTTATCACATCAGCACAACTGTCACACAATCCAAAGAACATTTTTGGCTCCAATTTACAGATGAATAAGCAGGCTTAGGGAGGATCTTGCCTGATGGACACTTAGCAACAGAGAGGGCCAGGAATGGGGTTCTGTAATCTCAGTCTGTGCTCATTTTGCCGGAAGCCACATTTGTGGATAATGGTACTTATCTGAGCCTATTCCCCAGAATCTCTATGGTCAATTGGAAAAAGGCTTAAAGAAGGTCAGGGGATAGATAGGTCTTGGCCAGAGTCCACCTCACAGTGGATCAGGTGGGATTCCAGGCATACCGTGTGGCTATTTTGCCAGCCTTGCTGTCCTTATCCAAGGAATGTGGTCTGTCATGGTCGGAATGACCAGTTAGAGTCCTTTAAAGGGCCACCTACAACCAAGATAACAACCTAAAATAATTCTGTGCCCGAGGACACTGCAGAAATTAGTTCCATAAAGATCTGAAAGATGCAGGGCTAGTGATTTCCATAACACCACTATTACCTCACCTATTTGGTCAATGCAGGAGGCAAACGGTGGTGGGGAATGAAGGTGGATTAACACAAACATATTCGTGGGTTTGCTTATCCTGCCCATAGCACTTCTGCCAGCACCACTACTTGTAGATTTACATATGCTTATTCCATTGCAATGATGTCTTACATACTAATTATTTGGCCATGGGACATGTTTTCATGATAAAAGATGTTAGGCAGTGGGCCACGGCTGTGGAGTTCCTGCTCACCACATGCCACATCTCCTAGCAGCAGGCAGCTTCACAGAACGGTGGAGAGACCTGCCACAGCCTTGATTATGGCAGCAGTGTGGGCTCCACACCTCAGACTTTACAATGTGTAGTGAACCTGTGGATGCCTCTCAGAATTTCCCATCAGGACCTAGGCCTCCATTCCATGAACTGCTAGAGTATGAACTGCTAATGATTCACTGGTGAAACCTCTTCCAAGAATGTCGTTGGCCCACTGGAATAGTCTTACCCAAGGTCATGCACCCTTCCCAGTGTGGGGGCACACAGCCTGTTCTAAGGATACATAGTACTTCTGTCCATAATGGCAAGTGATGCTGCCACTGGAAAAATGCTACAATGAGAACAGCATTAGTTGGATGAGAGCACATCCAGGACCCACTGGGCTCCTTGAGCCCAGCCATGTGGTGTGGGTGAAGCAGTACAGGAGGAGCAGAGACCACTGCACTGAGGAAAAGAGCTAAGAGTCTGGTGTGCTTAAGAACAGTGTCCAAGGCCGGGCACGGTGGCTCAAGCCTGTAATCCCAGCACTTTGGGAGGCCGAGGCGGGTGGATCACGAGGTCAAGAGATCGAGACCATCCTGGTCAACATGGTGAAGCCCCGTCTCTACCAAAAATACAAAAAATTAGCTGGGCATGGT